>NC_064307.1:17047400-17139523 GCF_023373825.1 Bactrocera dorsalis | reverse complement strand
TTTTTGTTTTAACACACGTGGCATCCATGTATAGAGCTTCTCTTTGTGTGCAGACTTAACTAAATAGCTCCAAACGGTTTTTTGTGTCATGCTTAGCTCATGGGTAATCAAGACAGGCTAAGCAAATGAAAATTGAAGGAGCAGAAGGTTGATAGCAGACATCAGCGGAAAGAGATTTTCAGCTTTAATTTCATAAAGTCATAGTTTCAAAACGTTGAATACTTCATATTATTTTTTGCTTAAAAAACCCCATTAGCCTCACCAAAGCTCTTTGAAACACTTTGCCCAAGTAATTTCACTTCACAAATTTCAAAGCAAATTATGGAAAGTAAAACAAAGTTACTAGCAATCGTCCCTAGAGGTTAAAGCTACAATTTTTTCACACACACACACATTTCACACTTCGCTTTTCTGACTTGATTTTTCGCAATTTCCTTTCATCGCCAGCATATTTACACGTCCGCAGCGTGAAATTTTGATGAAGGCAAGTAATCACAGCGTCTCTAACGACGACTACATTATTAAAATAGTTGGGGATACGCGTATGACACACAACCACACACTACTGTATACATATATATGAATACATACATAAATACAACCATCTCGCTCTAGTAAACAGCGCATCGTAAATGTTGCACGTTCCTGTGGCGCAAGTGAAAAGCGAGGAGTGTATAAAGTTGGAGCATGGCTGAAATGCCGAGCTGTCAATTTATTGAAGTCACTCTGCGCTACATTTTGCCTTCGACACCTGTTTTTTTACTTTTTACCTATAGTTTCTTTTACTATTTTTTTCTATTTGTTTTAACTATTTATTTTTATTTCCAAATTTTTCCCTTTCGGTGCTTGCTTTTCGCTGGCAAACAGCGCCACACACCACCTACCTTCACCTCCCACTTTTTATTATGTGAACAGCGCATCCAAGAGTTTGCTGCAGTTTTTTCCTCGGGATGTCGTCGAGCGTTATGTTTTTTTATTGTTGTTGTTGTATTGTTGTTTGTTCGACATTTTGTTAAAACAACTTGACCCATTTGTAGATGCATTGCCATCTTCAATTTCATGTTGTACGTTTATGCGAGGCATATGAGTATGCTCACTTTAGGGTGGTTCTTACTTGTGTATGGAAACTTTTGTTATACAGATTTTCAAACTTTTTAATACCTAAGCGATATCAACGTGGTGGAAAATATTATATTCTTAAATAGTTTGTTACCGATATCAGACAAGGATTTACAGGGTTCAAAATTTCTATATATAAGAAATGTTCCTAATCGGGACCAAAAATTTATATGTCGAATTTTCGACTAATTTTTAAAAGTGAAAAGCGTTTTTCGAGTATCCAAAGGTTGTTTGAATTTTTGCTGATCTTGTACACCCTAATACCCTAATCTTACCACTTTCGAATATTTATCTAAGGCATATTCTGTCCACTAATACCGTTTGCAAAATGATACTGAAAAATTTGATATTTAAATTATTTTAGAACTACCCTAATAAGCTTAAATATTAGCTTCAACGACTATTTCAACCTTTCTTTGCTTTCCAAATCGCTTTCCTGAAAAATTTTATATTCTCAAAAAGTTTGGTTCAGCTCGTACTATAGGCAATACCGGGTTCGAAATTTCTGCATATCATAACTTTTCCAATTGGACCCAAAAATTTTTGTGTCGATTTTTCTATTAGTTTTGGTTAGTGAACAAAATTTTTTATTTTTTGGATATTATATTCGAGGTTAGAACCTTTTAAGCACACCCTTATATGTTTCCATCTGCCACCAAAATGTATTTGAAATTTTTTCGGTTTTTCTAATACTGTTTGAGAAAGTAATATTGAAGGACTTACTTTATTTAATTTTTTTAGAACCACCCTAGTGGACAAAAATATTATTTGCAAGAGCACTTTCGTATGCTCCGAGCTTTTCTATTCAGTTCCATGGAAAATATTAGATTCATAAAAATTTGGTACCGATATAAGACGAGGTTTTACCGGGGTAAAATTTCTGACTACCTTAACTTACCCTAGTCGGAACCAAAAACTTTAAAATTTCTATTTTTTGGGTAGTGAACCACATTTTTTATTTATTTGTTTTTTCATATATGAATAAAATATACCTTAGATTCGAGCATAATTTGAGAGTATTAACCTTTTGTGCACACCCTATTCTTCTATCGGTTATTTGAAATATGAATGTATCTACGAACTTACTAATACCTTGCCCGACAGTGATACTGGAAAATTTTTTAAAGATAATTTTTTTGGAACCACCCTAGTGTGCATAAATATTATTTGCAACGGCACTTTCGACTACTCCTAGCTCACCCATTTCCTCGGCGTGCCATGTTGTTTGAGGGCAATAATGATTTATTTTCTACTTTAGCTGTTGAAGTTTAACGATTTCGGTATTTTCTTGCAGTTTTATATGCCATGCAATTGTTGTTGTCATTTGTTTGCGCTACAGCTTTGGCTAAAAAAATAATACAACAAAACAAAAAAGTCAATAATAATTTTTTATGTGTGGGAATTTTTGATTTACAATCGCTTGTAGTTGACACTCTGCACTCATTTTCTTTACAGTACCCCCCTCCAGTCCCGCCTGCCACTGCTTATTATTACTAGTTTCCTTTGTGCTTTAGTGTTTACTAGAACCATTTTATTGGTCATAATTCCAGTTCGCCTTCTTGTTTTCGGTAAAATGCATTGACAAATTTTTTCGATTTTTCGTTTTTCTAATGGACTTCCTTCTATTTAGTGTGGACGTTGCAAGCACTTTGAGGCAAAGTGATTTTTGTTGTTTCAAATCCATTCTTGTTTACCTAACCTAGTTTCCGTTACATGCTTGTGGCCGCAAATACATATTTACTCAGTCTCAAAAGTCTTGCCGTTTGACGTTTGGAATTGGAGAGAATTTTTTTAATTTATTGCTTGTCATTCTGACAGGAGATTAACAGTTCTGTGTTAACAAATAGCACTGCTGTCATTCGTTGCTGATTTTCAATCAGGCCGCTTTAAAGTCATAAATTTAGTGTTAGCAACAAAAAATATTAGAATTTGCCAGGTTTAAGTGGGGAGATTGCAGTAGAAGTTGCAGAACAGGTCTTACAATGATAGATGTAATTATATACAGGGTGTGGAAATTTATTTTTGGGCTGATGAAATTACCGGTACGTCCATATTTTACTACTCCATCCAAAAAACTGTTAATAATCTGTCAAAATAAATTATTTATCCATAACAGCTGAGATTTCGGCTTCTCTTGGTTTACCCAAAGGCAGATTCAACTCTCTTCTTCGCATATCGTAATGAAAACGCAATGTTTTAGTCCAATAAACTATAAATTACTTTATATAATATATAATACATATACTTTATAAGACATTGCTGAAAAAATAACATTAAAGGACGTTGAATTTTCAAGAAAACCTCTTCCTCATTTCCAAATCTGGCGGATACGATGGCTCAGAGATGGACCTTGATTCGTTCGTTTGTCCGAGAATTCAGTCAAACTCAGGCTAGAATGTAACGGGCATTATCTTGATGAAAAATCCATGAATTTTTGTCCAAAGTGCAATTTCGTACGAGGAGTTCCTTCATGTCAACCCCTTAAAAAGAACATGAAGTATTCCAAATCACCTTAACCGACTTTGACGTTGTTTTCTCTGTTTCGTTTAATCTTTATAGCACCATTCGCTACATTGTTGAACAATTTCGGCATCATATCTATAAACCCACGTCTGTTCAGCATTAAAGGTGCTTTTGACGAATTTCGGCGACTCAATTACATTGTCAAGCAATGCTTTTGCGATCTCTAATCAAACGGCTATTTTGTTGGTACGAATTGACGAGTCTTATACCCAAAACTTTAACTAAAATATATCAAATCAAACCAAGAGAGATGTTAAGATCGTCCGCTATCTTCCTGATGCCAAAACGATGACGTCAAAACACTCTTTCTTTGTTCAATGATTCTTCAATTCAGAAACAAAAAATTTCAATCAAACTTTTTGTTAAGTTATTTTCCATGATAAAAATCTTCATCCAAACTTTTCACGTCGTAATCAAACAGTTGTCTAAAATACACCCAGTTGACATATGGAGATCAAACTTCACACGAACTTAAACAAGGTGCACCAATCTAGAAAAAATTTCGATTCAGAAAAAATGTACGCACAAATCAAATGGACCAGTCCGAGTCAAATTTGTTCAGATGACAAAAACAGACTTCTCATCATATTATTACTTTTCTCTAACAACTGGCGATTATTTTGACGGTGGTAGAAATGCAATTAGAAATATCGGCTCTCACTAAGACTAGGAACCATGTCTTACCTATAACATAATGTCATCGATTGGAATGTCGGTTTTCCGGGCACAAGCCAACCCGAAAAATGCGATTAAAGATAGTCTGTCTCCAGAATTTTGTATATTTTTTCATTGAAACTGACTTTTCAATAGTGTGCTCAAATATTATGGCATAATGTTTCCTCTAAAGCTTTTTCTTTCGATCACACTTTTCTGTTACCAAAATATTTATGCAAAGTACTAATAATTATTGAAAAAATATCCAAATTTTGTTTTGCCTGTACTAAGTTCATTAAGGTCACTAAGGTCATTACTACCCAAAATGACCTACCTAAACCTTGGTGATTTCAACGTTTGACCGCTTTACAGTACATTCGGGCATATATATTCATACATACATATATACATTACGAAAAGTGTTGGTTTTATAGCGAATTATTTTTAACGGTGATTAACTCTATCTAAAGCTGAGAAATTCACTCAAACGATTCGTCAACGGGTAGGAGTATATCAATCAAAAGTTTTTTTACACGATTTTGCAATTTTCGCAATATTTATTTCCGCTGCTACATATTTTGATTACACAAAAACTTAAAGTTCAAACAACTACAACAGCAACACTTTCTCAATGCAACTGTGCTTTTAGTTAATGTGAAAACGCAACAAGTACGTGTACCTGACCTACTCCGCAGCAGCAAAAAAAAACACAAAAATAACAACAAAGCGCCATATAAGCTTACATATGTGGCACAAATACTCGCATTTGTATACTCCACCTTCGCAATATGTTGCCGTAGGCGTTTGTTGCTACTGTTGCCAAATACTCTAAGCCGCTGCCATGAGCAATGCGCTCACTTTACATACGCATTGTTTTTGTTGCAGTTTGTTGTTGTTTTTTTTTGTTTTGCTGTTTTTCGTTTACTGGCTGACACTGATGCTGTTTGCTTGTGATTTATGAAAAACTAATTACCTTTAAGTACAAACACACACATACACACATACATATGTATAGAACTAACTCGTATAAGTGCTTAATAATGTTGCTGGCGGTTACTAAGAGTAAAAATATGTATTTTTATAAACACAAAAATCCTAGAAATTTCAAAAAATTAATTAAGACAAAAATTATAAAAATTAAAAAAAAAATTAATTATAAAAATTAAAACAGCATTAAAATTTCAACTATTGCCACTAAGAGTAAAAAAATATTATGGAAAATTAAAAAAAAATTAATAATATTTTTTTGCTTTTCATATATAAATAATTTTTCGATTTTTTTCAAACTTTTGTATTTATTATTAAAAACATTAAAAAAAATTAAATAATTTACAAAATTTCAAAAAAAAAAAACAGCATTAAATTCCAACTATTGCTAATTATTAATTCTTGTAAATAGTTGCTGGCTTTTATGAAAAAAAAATTTCAAAAAATTAAAAAAATTTATTTAAAAAATTAAATTTGCAATATTTCAAAAAAAAAGTTTAACAAGAAATTAAGGAAATTTAAAATATAAGAGAAAGTAGTCATAAAATTTGTTGTTTCAAAAACTAAAAAATAAAATTAATTTAAAAAATTTTCCAAAAAAAAAGTACAAACAAAAAATTATAAAAAAAATTAAAAAAATTACAAAAAAAATATAATAATTAAAACCAAAAAAAACTTGGTAAAAAATCCGATTATTACCCATTAAAAATTCCCTTACAACAATACCGTTCGGCTTAGTACTGCCTACTTCAGGGTATTTCTTTTGTTGGCGCTATTTTTGCTGTTTTCTCGCCCAGTTTGTTCGCAGCTTTGCGGCGGCGCAGCGAATCGGTTTCATTGTTGCCGCTGTCATTAATATTTGCAAAATATTTTCTGCAGCCGATTTTTCTTCTTGATTTCTATATTTCTGCGGCAGACAGTTATTAGCTTACACTTGTTTGCCGTTGCGATTTCATTAGGCGTGTGCACAAAGCCACAAACAAGTATATATGTATGTATACCGAAGGTACAAGCACACACATTCTTATATGTATATATGTATGTACAAATGTGTATGTGTCTGCGCCGTTTCGCCTTCGACGATTTCGTTTCCCATTCACACGACCTCCTCATTAAGGCCTGGCCCGGAGGCTTGCCAGAAATTTCGTGTAGCGTATTAATTGTTACAACCTAATAATGCCGGGCATTATTTGCAGAAGTGATTACATAATGCTGCAAAAATAGACATTCGTAAGTGGTATATGGGAGAAATTGAAATCAACAATGCCAATTTGGTAATGCGAACAGCAATGAGTTGTGTAAAATTAAGCCCTTTACAGAGGGCAGTACAACAAAAAGCAGTTTCTAGTTTCACTTTATTTTTCACACTAACGCTAAGCAAAAGGTCAATGAGTCGATGGTGAGACATATTTGGTTTTGTTTAAAAATAATAACTAATTTGGAATATTGCACCAATTTCTCTTCTTATGAAGTAGTCGAAGGCATTTAATTTTTTTATCGAAGAAATCTTCGGATTGTATATAAGTGAGGAATTTTTTTGTTAGCAACTTCAGATATTAATTTAAGCCTTTGAGTAATGAAAACCACAGCTGAGTGGGTTCAAATCTCGTAATTTATTCCAAATAAAATTGGAAATTATTTAAAAAAAAATTGTCGCTCGACAATTGGTGGGTTCCAAATGAAACATATTGAAAGTTAGCAAGGCTTTATTTAAAGATCGGATATTTTTCTAACAGCAAACGCTTTTCTTAAAATTCAATATCCACTTGGAAGCAGCCTTTACATTCGGATATTATATGAGCTCGATATGAAAGAGGTGTGTCAACATTCGCACTACCGAGGAGACGGTAGGTCGGTTTAGTGCTGTATTTAATCCCATACTGATACGGTCTCTCAACTGTTAAATATGTACTTGCAAATATACAAATTTGACTAAGGGAATGGAACCAGAATGTTTACTGAAAGAAATTAACATTTAACTTATCCTTCTCAAAACATATGTATATCATCCTCTAAATTGAGATTTGCTGAAAATCATAGGTTATACTCGTATATTGGAATATATCAGAGTTATCTTTTTCTTCATTGGCGTAGACACCCCAGCCGTTTCTTCTTATCACGATTTGGTTCCAATTCGACATACCAAGTGCAGCCAGGTCCTTCTCCACCTGATCTCTCTAATGGAATGGAAGTCTTCCTCTGCTTCTCCCCTCGGATACTGCGTCGAATAATTTCTAAGCTGGAGCGTTTTCCTCGATTCGGAGCCAAGTCGCGAATGAAACGACTATTTGTTTGATGAAAGGAGATATTTCGTCTTGCCCTCGTTTACTACTAAACTCTTCGCTTCCTTAGCCAGTCTGGAAAAAGCAGAACTAACGGCGCTGTTGTTGAGGACAATTCTCGTATATCATCGGCGTAAGTCAGCAGTTGTATATGAAAACTTCAAATTCTTTAACAATTGTTTTTTGCTTTTTTGAAACTCGGGGTAGACCAACCTTTTTATAACCGAAACACACAGTAATTAAATTATATTTTTCCACCTTACTTTTACTTAAGAACGTTAGGTTTTTCCTATGGACAAATCTCTACTTTTCGACAGTATAATATAGACATTACTATGGTGAGTTTTCTCAGGAAATGCAAACCGGACCCTAAAGTTTAAACCCATTATACTATTTTTTTTTTTACCGTTTTCAAAGGCAATCATGTTAACCATTTAAATGCGTAAGTCGTTGTCGGATTGGTGATCTTTAAAATCAGCTGGTTTTCTGACCTTTATTCTCTTATTTACACCGTTTTTAATGATGGTTAAAAACTGTCGAAAGAATTTTTTGTAACCTTCTCTTTGACATCATCAAATAGCTGTAGCTTGCATTGCAGACACCCAAATTTTTCTATTGTAAACTAATTCGAGACAATAATTTACTCGGAATATCTATGCCGAGCCTTGATGAATCCTTCTTACGAGCTATATGTCTTTTTCAGATGAAAAGATGTCTATTTATGCTGCTAATAGAACAGGCTTCTATTTAATCACAGCCAGTTATTGCCAAACCTCTTTCGCTCACTGATCTTCTAATACCGCATTGGTTTACATAAATCTAGCTGTTGTTTTGATAGTTCTTCACATATGGGTACGATAAGTGCTTCTTTTGCTTGTTTAGGGGATAAATCTATCTATTTTACAAAATGTTATCTATTTCTTCTCAACTAAGATACCTTATCATGAAGATATTTTTATCAAAAGCCACGGTTTTATCCTATACTCTAAAAAAAAGAAGTCCCCAAAATAATAAGAAAAAAGAGCATTTATAAATAATGGATCAAAAGGGGAAACAATTAAAATAATACACAAAAGTCTTCACACATTGCTTTATTATTGCATGGATTTATTTTTATATAACACAGTCATTTGTTAAAAAAATCAGTACACAAGTGTACTATGTATTTTAAGTGTTTAAGTTTTTTGCCCTACAAAACATTGCCGAATCCATTGCACAATTCGTCGAAATCTTATAAATGAAAACCATGCACATCCACATAGATATTATACCCCTACACATCAACATACATATATACTATAGTATGTAAAACTAATTTGCAAACACAAAAGTATCAGTCATTTACACGTCGTGCACAATAAGAACAGCCTTACCGGCAATCAAACAATGCGCCGAAAAGCCGTCACTCGCTCACATAAATCACCGGAGAACACGTACTGGCATGTAGAGACCTCTATAGTATGCTTGTATTTGTACTTGCCACACTCGACGAAGCAATAACAATGGCGGCTCTAGTTGCTTTTGTTGGCTTTGTTGTTTTATTGTATTTGAACTTTTTTGCACTCTCATTTTCGTTATGACTCATTGTCAGTGCACGAGGATGCACGGGTGCTAAGTGCACTGTTTTGCTTTTTGCGCTTAACTCTATTGTTTTGCTAATTATTACCAGCTGACGTTGATGGCATTATTATATTGTATTATAGTACTCGTAGTACCCGTTGCAGTTTTCGTTTTACATTAGAGTTGGAATTGAAAAATGTTTTTATAAAAAAATTATACTTTAAATGTACTTATTTTTACGTATATATAGATTATCAATTAGTTCATGCAAAAGGCTTTTGAGATAAAAAAAATTAAGACTTAAAAAATTCAATTAGTTGAAAGTGCTATTTTCACTTCTCGCCAGAGTTTTTATAAGGGACTAGCAAAGGTTATATGTAAATTCTTGGAATACTACTGCAATTTCTATTCTATTACTAAGAATATCTCACACTTTCCAGTTCTGCTATAGAAAAAGTCTCTGTAAGAAATTTCAACCGAAAATACCTTTCTTTCCTAAAGCAAATATTATTCTCAAGATCGACTTCAAAGGCATTCTAAATCGTACCTAACAATCCTGGGACTAGATTCCACTCTAATTTTTAAATTCAAATCATAAATACTTCTCTCATCACCGGATAATTTTCCAATTTCTCATTAAATTCTTGATATGGGTTATGGCTTATCTTATTTTTTTTGGAACTGAGCGGCGAATTTTAGAAATTCCAAATTTTTAATTCAAACAACAAAAAAAAAGCTATTTATAACAGCAATTCTGTATGACTAAAAATTATTTTTCTTCTCTTCCATTTACAGGTAAGCATTCTACACACAACTGTGTTGGATCAACATTTCGCAATATTAGTCCAAAATATTTCCGAATTGAAGACTTCGCGAAGGCTTAGCTAAACTGGTAAAAATGTTCCATTTTATTTCATATATAAGTGGCAACTCTATATCAGAATATGCAAAAGTAAATGTTATTCGAATATTTCTGGAAGGTAGTTTGAAAACACTTTATGTTTCAACTCATATTTTAGTATTTTCACTCTCAATTTCACGAGAGAGAATTTCTGCAACTCTGTTACAGAATAAACTTTAATGTAAAAATTGGAATCTTCTTTATCTCCTTACGTGTGTAACACATATTACAGTATCTTTTTCAGTTTCAAATTTTTCGATAAATGTTAACCCTGTTCCAAAATACACTGGAATTGAAGATTTTACAGATTCCAAAAATTTTTTTTTAACTCAAACTCAAAAAAGAACAATACCTTGTGCACTTTTATATTTTTCTATAAGTGGCAACCCTGTCCTAAAAAAAATATTCTAAAAAAATATTTCTGTAATTTCTTCTTAAGCTCAAACTTCTATATTTCAAATCGTTTTGTCATCTTTTATTGATTTCTAATTTTGTTGAACCATCAAGAAATAATTTTGAAGTACTCAGATTAATCATTTCTAATTTCGTGGACAGGTGGCAATTCCAAGCCAAATAAGTAAATACTGTCCAAAATCTTCTTAGCCGGCTTTTCGAAATGCATATTATTTTTTTTATTTATTTGTTTGCAATATTTTATGTTCTAACTTTTTAACAGGTAGCAACACCATTTCGAAATAATATTTAGTTGAAAGACCTATCGAATTCGTTTCTATTTTCATCTCCTTATGCTTGAGAATCATGTATGCAAGGTATTTTGCTAAATTTTAAATTTTTCGATAAGTGGCAACCAGGTTTTAAATTATATTGAAGTTAAATACCTCACCGATTTTTGAAAACATTTTCCAAATAGAAATACTCTTATATTCCACATCATATTGAAAAATTTTATTGTTTTCTTCTTTTTTGAAACGTTGGCAACTCTATGCCAAAATATGTCAAAGTAAATAAAGTTCAGAAAGTTCTCAGAAGGCATTTTAAACTTCAGCATTTTTGTACGCAATTTGTAATATTTTCAGTTTTAATTTTGTGATAGATGGTAACTCTATTTAAAAATATTTTTAAACTTAGGCCGCCCAAATTTTCTACTGCTTTTACAAACTTACGTTTAAGAATCATATTACAATATCTTGCTTAATTTTACATTTTTCGATGGCTGGCAACCCTGTTTAAAAAATGTTGGTGTTGTAGTTTTCACAAATTTCCGAAAAGCTTTCTTAAACTTTAATCGGAGTAAATTTCAAATAATTTTGACGTATTTTATTGTTTTTGTTTTTAATTTTATCGGTCGGTGGCAACTCTACTCCATTATATTATTATAATTACTAATTTAGAAGCATTCTAAGTATCTATCGAAGAACTAGTTTACATTTTTTGAGTACAAATTTTGTAATATTTTCAAGAGATGGCAACCCGGTTTCAAAATATTTAGGAGTCGAAGACCTTACAAATGCCTTCCAGCTTTTCTAAATTCAAATACTTGTATATGTATTTCAAATGATTTTAACATTTTTTACTCGTTTTGCAATTTGTTGAACGATGGCAACTCTATTTCAAAATTTCTCTAATTTAAAAAGTATTCCAATTATTTACAGGAATACATTTTTATGCATTTTTGGTAAAATTTTGTAATATTTAAAATTTTTTTTTTGAGTGGTGGTAACCCTACAATGAGATCAGTGAAGTCTGAAATCAGCATCCTCATAATGGAAGGATTCTGGAAGGAATTGGGTAGAGTATTTTATTATATTTTCATTCCTACTTGAGTCTCGATCGGATAGATTACATGGGTATATTAGCCGTTAAACGAACTTAAAATTTCCAAAATTCCAGTAGTAACGGATTATCCCAACATAGTTGAAAGGCAATGATCACATATTATATCCGTCAACAAATTTTCTCTCTATCATAACTATTTCCTTCACACACACACAAACACACATGCAGACATGCCAGCGGGCCTGCTAGTTGCCTGTGTAGTTTGAATATTTTATTTCGAAATTACTAATTTAATGCTACCGCTTTTCAAGTCACATATTTGACAATTTTCCAGCCTCTGGCAGTGCCATTTGTCACTGCCACACATACACACACTCACACAAACTCACACATATCATATGAATCGCATTTATTTGCTATTGTCACTCTGTTGTCATTGATTAATTCCGCAATGTGCAATTGTTGTTGCTTCTGTTACAGCAAATTTCACATAATGCTGTTCTTGTTGTTGTTGCACACTTGCTGCACACGCTGTGCACAAAGGCAGCCTTTGCAATAATTTCAAAGCATATTTCCCTAACAAGTCACAATCGCACACACACATGCTTATCACTCACACAATCACGGTGGAATCAATGCAGCGGGGCATTTACCACCTTCGCGCCAGCCTCAAGTTCGCAGCTTAAATCTTTCGTTTTCATCAGCCAGCGTAATCACCGCGGCCATCGCTCTTCGGTCTGCTCCTGCTGCGGCTGCGATAATTTTCCGTCAAGGAAGTGAAAATTTGCATAGAAAAATGGAAATTAACAAGATCTGCGCATGCGCATTGCCACGTTCGTTTCGAGTGTATTCTCTGTGATTTTTGGCATTTCTGGTATAACGGCGAGTTCGGGCAATCAAAGTGGCAAGCTGCGCCAGTGCAGCGTCGCTGCAAGCAGGTAGCTGTTAACTTTTCTGTTGTTGTTGTTGCTTGTAGGAAAATGTTTAGCATTATGACAATTTTAATGTGATGTAATTTCCATGATGGCTGTCAGTCAAACTCGTTAGGCATTGCGCTTTTATGACATTTCGGCGGCGCATTGAAATAAACAAACCACAACAACAATAGCTGACATAACATTCTTCAAAAGGGAAATAAACTGTGATTGTTTGGTAAAAGTTATGCGATATCGGCAATTAAGTTTTCTTCGCTGTAAATTTTGAAGATTTTTAAATTTTTTAAAAATAATATTTGAAAAAAATTGTTGTCTGCTAAAGCATTTAAAAAAATACAAAAAAATGTATAAAAAATCGAATTACAATAATAGCAAAAACAAAATTTGTATATTTTAAACAAAAAAAATTAAAAATATGAACTTTCGTGTGTTTTGAGCAAAAAAAATATAAATAAAACAAAATTACAAAAAAATAGAACTGAAATTGTTTTACATAAATTAACATAATGAAATAATATTTTTTTGCATTAAATACAATATACAAAAAAATAATTTTAATTTTAATTAAATTAAAATTAACAAAAAAATAAATTTGTTTTAAATTTAAAAAAATTCAAAATAACTATATTGTTTTAGATTGAAAATTAAAAAAAAAAACTTACTTAAAAATTTTTTTTTAATTTTTTGCATACTGTTATTTACTAAAAATTACTTTTAAATTTAGTAATTAGTTAAAACAAAAATATTTTTATTTTTTTTTCAATAAAAAATTTTAATAATATAGGTATTTTTGGTATAAAATTAATTATTAATTAAATTAAAAATTAATTTATTAATTACTAATTAAATTAAGTTATTAATTAATTTATATTTGCGTAAATTTTAAATTAATTTTCTTTTCTTTTTAAAGTATTAAATAAATAAAATATTAATTATTAATTTTTTAATTAATTTAATTAATTAAAACTTTATTTGGATATTGCTAATTAAGTTCCTTTAAATTTTTTACTTGCACAATTGAAGAAAAGTTGTTTGAATCTTTTGAATTTAATTTTTTTTATTTTTCTTAATTTTTTAAAATTAATTATTAATTATCGTTACACAAAAAAATTATAAAATAATATTTAAATTATTTTTAAAATCTCTTTTGTATAAAAAAATAATGTTTTCTTATTATTTTAAAATTTTATGATCACAATTGAATAACTAATTATTGGTTTAATTATTTTTATCACATATTTTTTATTTTTTAAATGATTTTTATACATTTTTAATGTTTTTTTAATTCATGTTTTTAACCTTTCTTAATTTTTAAATCATCTTATATATTTTAAATTTTACATTTTTTAACATTTTTTCTTATTTTTAATAATTTTTGTCATAATTTATTATTATTTTTTTTTTTAATTTTTTTCACATTATATACTTTCATAACTTTTATGTACAATTTTCCTAACCTCAACAATATAATAACAATACCATAAATATTTGGCATTTCCATTTCATAACATTAAAAAATTGTATATAAGCTCCCATAATATGAAAAGCCACAAAGCAGTCTATAGTTGCCCCAATCAATACAGTTAATAACGACAGCGCAACAATGCAACGGTTCACAAGCTGCGCACTAGGTTAGAGTGTCAATATTTGTTAATGCCATTGCCTTTGTTGTTATTGTGCGATTTGCTTTTTCCCCCGTCTGCGCAACAAGTTTAAGTTTGCTGCAAGTGCTAGCGTCAGTTAAGTATTTATTTATTTCCCACCATTGACACCAGCGACGCGCCCTCACGTACATTTCGGGCATTAAACTAATGCTTCGGTATTTCTTCCCGATTGAATTTAATTTGCGTTTGGGTCAATTGTACTTCGCATTTCGTTACTCAAGTGGGTAAGTGGTGGCACTTAGGAAATCAATAATTTCGCAAGTGCAGGGAGTGAAGCGGAAGTAGCTTGAGCGTAGGCGCTACTGGAAGATTGTAGTAAAAAAAAAGTGGCTCTGCATTGCTGGGAAAATATTCGAAATTATGTAGTGGGTGTAATTTTTTAACAAATTTGAGAGAAAATATTAAAAATACTAAAGTGAATACCAGGTGGAGAAGTACGTAGACATGTAATTAAAGTTATAAAATGACAATTTTTTTGCTTTATAGTAGTTAATACATGCAAATCTGATGAGAAAAATCCTAAAGTGCCATCTAAAGGGTTTGTGAAGTGCTTTTAAAGTATATATGCATTTATTTATAATTCCATCAACCTAATCAGTATTGGCAGCTTGAAAAATTTACGGTTGTTGGCTTGTTCGTTTCGCCACTATCTAAAGCTTTTTCCTTACTTAGCGAAAGAAGATTATCATAACCAACTTTGAACTTTTTTTTAATTTCTCGAAAATTCATTTAGTACCTATTTTTTCCCTACAACCTTTCTATATAAGGTTTTGTTCCAAATTTTGAGGTCAACTAGGAAAATGGTCTCTTCAATGTATTCTTGTTAGATTTCATGTCCTTTAGGGAAATTTACAAATTAAATAAACTGGATACTACTGAGTACTCTAAATTGAATACCTCATATCACATTCTGCCCTATACTTTTTAGAAATTTTTCAAAATATTAATATACTTGGAACATGATTATTTGAGATCTTCACTCTACTACCGATCCAAGAAGGGTTAGATCGCCCAAACAATAGCCCTGATCTAGATGAAATCTGGAACAGTTTCGTTAACATAAAGCGACTGTTGTGGAAGGGTTCATCTTTGGACGAATATCTTAAAACGTCATCTCTTATATTGGGACACCTTTCCCTCGCTCTCTCTCTAAAGATGATTAATCCCGTCACAGCATTACATTATACTCCATGTCATGTTTCTAACTGGAATTTCGGGTCTCAAAAATACACTTGTGCTTCTGAGAATCGCTTAATGCTGAAGTTATCGTGTTGCAAAGGATTTCCGGTTTTATATATCTCGTTAATTAAAAAAAAGTATTATGGACATACTCACGTTTAAAGATACATTCAAGATGCATTAGGATACTCAATTCTTAAAAACCTTAGCTATTAATCGAAGTTTGCGAGAATGGCCTGCCTTTAATAATCATCAATAAAATTCCAGCTCATTGAGAGAAGTATTGACGTTAAAAGTTTTCTAAAAACTGGGCGTCAAATTGTGAAAAAATATCATAAAACAAAAAAAGTTAAGTTCGGTTGCCCTGATATCCTTCTGGGGTGCATTTCGTATGGCACAAAGCTGTACCCCTTTTTAGGGATCTTTATTTTGGTTTTAATCGGTCAATTTGCGATCTTAACATTATCTTTGGAGATTGTAGTGTTGTATCGGACAAAAAAGGTTTTCCGAATTTTTTGACGATAGTTAATTAAATAATAAGGTTTTTCATTCAAAGTCTTGATTTTTATCGTTCAGATTGAACTACAAGCTACAGTACTCCGATTTCGGCGGATCAAATAAATGAGTAGTTTCTAGACAAGAAAAGGACGTGTAGGAAATTTCAGGACGATATCTCAAAAACTGAAGGACTCGTGCACTATACATACCGACTGACGATCGGACGTGCATAGCTAAATCGACTCAGCGCGTCTCGCTGATCATATATCATATATATACACTTTACATGAATCTAATTATTTGCGCCGTTTATTCTAAATTTAGCTAACACAAATTCTAAAACAAAACGATTGAGCGCATAAAACCCAACGACACAACGAACACCCCAGCATACCATTGGACTTGCCTTGGCTTTCTGAACGTTTAAAGGCGCCGGCGTCGGTATTTACTTTGCCACACAATGAATGAGTAAAATTAAGTTAAAGAGTCAAAATGCCACCTGCCACACCTTAAATTGTTGCACTTGCCACAAATACGCGCCAGCACATGCGGCATAGCTGTTGCACTTGTTGCACGATGCTTTGGCAACAGCAACAATAAAAGTAACAACAACAGCAGCAGCGGCGGCATTTAATAGACCTCCTCCATTTGTTTGTTCGCCCGACTTTTGCCATCGAGTGGCGCCGCATTGCATGCCTTCCTGCCATTTGCGCACGCTGCTTGTGCAACGCAGCGCTCCTTGCCGGCATTTCGTTATTGTTATTGTTGTTGGCGCTATAGCGTTTTGTTTGTTAGTTATGATTGTTGTCGCTGCTGCAATTACTAATTAGTTTATATTATTATGATTATTGCGTTCACTGCGCGGCGCGGCGAGTCGCTGCCACTGCAGCCGCTTGGCCGACTAATTCAGGCGATTCGAGCGACAGACAGTCGTTTGGGCGCTTGTGCATGCGGTGCTTTACAGTTCTGTGTGTTGCTCGCTCACGTTGTTCGATGAGATTGCGATAATTTATTGGCGAGGAGTGTTAATGCGCCTCGACGGACCATGCAGCGCCGCCTTGTGGCTCATACACACGCTGGCGATATGATCGCGCTAACGACACACGAATGAGTTTTGTTGTTGCGGCACTTGTTCGCTTCTCCGTGTCTCTGCTGGGGCCAAATGCTCAACTTCAGCGCCGTGAGCATAAATCCGTGTGAGTGGGAAAATGAAAATGTAATTTTTGTCAAAAGCATACAAATCGCCAACTATTTTATGGGAATGACTACTCGACATGGCATAATATTCTAATTGAGTTGTTAATTAACATTTGCGGAAACAAAGCGAATTTCTGGTGCGGCAAGCAATTGCTGAAACTTATCAAGAAAGAAATAAAGTTGCTGGCACTTTTATTGCAAGTGGCATGAAAAGGAGTTTTGTGCCTTTACTGTGTGTTTGTATGTTAACAGTGAGAGTTGCAAATGATCATGAAGGAAATATTTACTTAGAAAACATGACTTTTTATTTTCATTACAGAAATTAGTTTAAAAAGTTCGAATTTCGCGAAAATATCTAGTGAAATAAAAAGTTGTCCATACAAGGACTTGTGTTTTATAGCTCAGTTTGTACATATGGCAGCTATATGCTATAGTAGTCCTATCTGAACAAAATGATTGGACATTGTAGCGATGCCCTTGAAAATAATCTGTGCTAGATTTCGTGAAGATATCTTTTCAAATAAAAAAGTTTTCCATATAAGAACTTGAGTTTGATCGATCAGTTTGTATGGCAGCTATATGCTATAGTAGTTCGATCAGAATGATTTGATTGCACATTGTAGAAAATATTCATTTAAATAATGTTTTTACCAAACTATTAGTTCCTGACTCTAAAATTGCTGTAATTGTGTGAGAACCAGTTATAAGCCATAATCATGCTATGTTGCCAATTTTCATTGTCCACTTTTTAGTTTCTCTTAACAATGACTAAACTAAATCTTTAAGTCTTTGTTACCTTAATTGAATGAGTTATTGCTAGAAATATAATATATAAATCTGAGCAATCGGTTGTATGGCAGCTATATGATATAGCCATGACATTTAATTTTTTTTCACTTACATTTTTTATTCTATAGAAGTAAACATTAGACGAGTTTTCATGTCTTCAAATGCTTTACCGAAAGTTTTATAATACAAAATGTCACATCTGAACAATCGGTTGTGCGACAATTTATGAAAAAGACAGCTATATTATGCTGATTTTCTCTGACCGCTTTTTACCAATGACACCTCACTCTAATGTGAAGTTTGGCGTCTTTAGTGGCATAACTAGATGAGTTATAATAAATTATATAAATTTTTATCCAAAACTTGCATCCTCTTCACATAATTTTTTCAATTCTTTGATGAATATCTTCCATCACTGTACTCCTTTTGAGGCTTTGGTGTTGTTGTAGCTAATAAAATTAAATTAAAACTACGCAATACCATGGTTGTTGCCACTGATGAGGTTTGTTGCAGCAATTTAATGTCACCACAACAATAAAGTGCAAATTAAGTGTGCAGTGGCGAGTATTTAAGTGCCAATGTTGCAATCACGGAAGAAATGCCGCGGCGTCTGTCACCGTGACGAGCGCAAGTCACTTTAATAACTTGCAACCATCGCAGAAATATGTGAATGAATAGAGATGTGACTTTGAATGGTTGACTGAAAATTTTACTGACCGCACGTCGCCACTGCCGGCTGCGTTGCAACGTCAACGTCTACATTCTTATTACACTTTCTAGCTAGCCGTGCTAATTCCTTCGCTTGCAACATGAACGTGCAACTGCCACATATACCCATATGTATATTCCGATGTTGATTGCAGTGCCGCAAATGAGCGTCGCAGCGGCCAAAGCAATTGTTTGCACTCAAGTGTGGCAGCAAGCTATTTATGTGGCTTTTTTTTTGCAGCAAATGTGGTGTGTGTAAAAATATGTACACTGCATGGAAAATGTTTCAGACTCGTGTGGAAAATTTTTTAAAATTATTTTTGATATTTAAAGTTTCTCAGTCGGTCCGCCTTGTAGACTTTCCAATCTTCATTTAGTTTAAAAATATTTTTTAAAACTGGTGGCAACTCGATAAAATAATAGTATTGTGAAACGACTGTATATCTCCATAAATATCTTCCTTTCCATTTTTTTTCTTTCATTTTTTGTTATCGGTATTTTTTTTTTATTGAAGATATATGGCAACCAATTCATTTTTGGTTTTTGAACTTATTTGTAAATATTTTATAATATTTCCAACGAATAACTTTGTGTTTACCTTCATTCAGCAGTTAGGAAAAGGTTGTTCCTTAACGGAAATATTTTTATTAAAAAGGAATATTCATTTACTTTAATGTCAGCTGGCAACTTCGTGAAATTTTTTTTAATATTAATATTTGTTGAAGGTCCCGCGAAAACCAATATTACATTTAATATGCTTTTGCATTTTGAACAAATTTTTTATGAAAAAACATGTGGCAACCTTATTAATTTTGTGACTCTTTTAAGCTTAAATGTTGAAATTTAACAGCATTTTATTGAAGTAAAAAAAATTCTATAACGGAAAAATTTAAGAAATAACTTACTGTTTATAATTTAATTATAAAAAGTTGGCAACCTTGCTCCAAATTTTTAATAACACCGGTATATAAATTAATATATATTTTGAAAATTTAATATGTTTTTTTGCAAAAATAGTATTCAATTTCAAGTAGCTTGAAATATTTTTTTTGATAAGGTGGCAACACCATTTAAATTTTTTTGTGGCTGATATTTTTCTGAAACCAGGAGGGTATACGTATAGGATTGAATCCTATTTTTATAATGTTTATCATTAACAATTTTTAATTAAAAACAGGTGGCAACGTTCTCAAACTTAAAAGTTATTGTGCACATTTTGGTAAGCGCAAATTTTTATCGAATATATTTCATTTGCTTAAAACACAATAACGTTATTTAAGTTAAAAAAATAATTTATATGACTATCTGTTTATTGTCTAATTACAAATTTAATCAAATTGGCAACCTTCTACTAAATTTTACTTCTACTCATCGTATTGGCGTCATTTAAAGTTTTCTAGAGCTTATAAGTTATTATTTGATTTCAAATAATTTTAAATATTTTTTTAAGCAGGTGGCATCACCATATTCATTTTCAACAAATTGTTTTCGAATACTGGAGGTTATTAGCATACGTTTGAATCATTGCTTAACTATTATTTAAATTTAATTATTATTTAACTTAAGCCAGGTGGCAACGTTTTCAAACTGAAAAATAATATATTTATGTAAATCATATTGGTTCATTTATAAATTTGTATATTTTCTTCTCAATAAAGTTCGATTTCCACAAATTTAAAATATTTTTTTCAGCAGATGGCATCATCAAATTAATTTTTTTTAACAATTTTTCTTAAATACCCGAGAGTATTTACACACAATTAATTTATGTTTTAATTATTATTTAATCTTTTTACTTAAACCAGGTGGCAACGCTTTAAAACTAAAAACTTATATGAATCATATTTATTTATTTACAAATTTGTTCATTTTATGCTCAATACAATGTTCGATTGCAACTAATTTAAAATATTTTTTTAAGCAGGTGGCATCACCATATCATTTTTTTTGCCATAAATAGCTTTTAAATACTATCTAGTGTATTTGTGTACTTGAAGTATTTTTTTTTTAACATAGAATTTGCAATTAAAAACAGGTGGCAACCTTTTCTTTGAAAATTATACACATCAAATTAGCGTTTGTATTTTTTCTTAAATATAGTTAGTAGTCATAATATTCATTGTTATACTACTCTTTTATTAACATGCTGCAATTTCTTTGCTCACAAGTGTAAATGCAGAAGTAGGTAAATAAGAATGTATGTATGTAAGTGCAAATATCTATAACAACACCCACAGCCAATGCAACCTTGTACCAGCTTCATTCAGTTTTGTATGGCAACACCACAAAGCGGCCAAGCTTTCTTAGATCGTCTCCTCCTACACAAATACATATACACACACACACATCTTAACGTAGTTGCTTTGCACTTCAATCGCTTCCTCCAACCACTTTTATTTTCTTTTCGCACCATCAGCTATTACAATTTTGATATGGCTATAAAAGCATTGCTTGTGTTGCTATTGTTGTTGTTTGTTGTTGTTGCAGAACTCTTCAATGAACAGTTGATTGTTTACTGCCTTCACTTTATTGAATTTACAACATGCAATTTTCTTTTTCGTATTACGAGGCAGCAGCAGCCGAGCGCCGACTGCTCTTATTACTTGTTGGCTTTGTTGTTGTCAGTGTTGTAGCTTGATTATAACGCTTTATGTGTTATGTATGATATGCTGCGTCTTCGCTATTTATTATGTGTTTTGTGTTTGGTGTTGTTGTTGCTGCTGCGAAAGTTGCTGCCACTGTTGTCGTTGCCACATCTTTGCGGTATTTGTGGCATCGCTGGCATCTTAGACTCCTCAAATTGCTCCAGAGCTGCCAATGCATTAGCGCTGCTGCAACTCTGTCTTCCAGGCCAACGTTCGTCGCTTGCTTGCAGTTGTGCTGCTTCTTCAGTCGTTCATTCATGCACTCAATGCATGCATGTGTGTGTGTGTGCGTTTTTATGTTTGTCTGTATGTGTGTTGTTGCAATTGCCTGGAGGTTGCACATAGTTTTATAGAGTAATTTGCATATATGAATAGAAACTACACGCTTAACACACACATGCATTTATATTAAGATGTATACGCACACACATATACACATATAAACTAATCTATGTGTATGTGTGTTTGTGTTTGTTGGTTGGGAAATTTTCGCTTTTGAATTGCTGATGCGGAAATTGAATGCTGAGCGTTTGTTGCTGTTGCATGCAGATGCGTTGTTGTCGCTGCTTTTTTGTTGTTGTTGTGTCAGTGCATAGCGGGCGAAAACGCTAGAAATTAGTAATTTACAAATAAAAGACAGCGCAGACAATGCAAAATTTACATATATCGTAGTATGTGGAAATCTCTAAAACTAAGCTGTATTACATACACACACAACCTTACATAGTAATATACATACTTATTATATTGTATGCCTTTAAGGGCTATTCAGACCTCGAAGTATTTAATTGCCAGTTTGCCGCCTCCAAAATGGCCAACAGTGCCAGTTACTACCACGAATATGCACTTCGTAAGGGAAATGGATGTTGATGAAAAATATGTCTCGGTGAAATGCATGCCATACACACATGTGTACTTATATATATATGGACATTATTTGGCGCTCTAATTAGATTTCTATTGAAAATGACTGCATGAGGTTCATTTTTGGGTCACCACTTGATCCTCAATTTTTTTTCTAACGATTTACCACCAAGTATCCGTCTTATAGCCAAATATTTTCATTACAGTAATTCATATTAATGGCAATAACTGATGTCAACTCTACAAAAATTACATTAATAACAATTACTGCTAAAAAATAACTATTTTTAAAACACAATTTGACACCGAAACTCCCAATAATTAAATCTCAATAATTCTTTAATATTATTGGCGTTATTGATACGTCCAAAAGCGGCTATTTTGACTGACAACCATTTTTGTACAATAAAAAATTTCGTTAAAGTATTTCCGGAAATACATACTTTGCGTTCCCAGCTAATTCCAACTAAGCCAAGTTTCAAACCCCAGTAAAAAAAAAATAAATTTTTTTCTTAGTAAATAATTTATCCACCACTATTTGCCTCGCTACGTTCAAAATTTCAAATAATACATTACCAAGCAATGAGCCAGATGTGATATCAATTTTGGAGCAAATTATACCAAATTGGACCGACAAACATAAATATTTAATGAGAGGCTTGGCATTGGCTCCTAAATCATTATTGATACTCAAACAATAAATAGTCACGTAAAAACTTCAAATTTAGCAATGCTTAACAGTCGATCTAGTCTTTTGAAAACTGGACCTACTTCTGTGATATCATAAATATGGCATGATGGCTGATAAAAAATTGGCACGAATCAAATGTGGTTCCAACAAAGAAAAACTTAATTTTTAGGTTTTGTAATACAAATTTTTATTATCCTATTGAAAACCGACTTCTGATCCAAAACAAGTATGTCATCAATTTTCAATGGCTTTAAGTGCCTTCAATGAATTTTGTTTTTTTCGCTTTCACCTAATTTTTGGAGCGTCAGTCACTTGGACAGTTTTAAAGCCATACACATAAGCCCATGTCTCGTCTCTTCTATAACCTATACTCAACGTCGTTTTTACAGTAAATTCAGATCTTTGAGAACGAGTCTAGCATTGACACCCATGATACCCAAAACATTAACCAAAATCTTTTCAGTTGATCTATGTATGTTAAGATTCTCTGTTATCTCTTGATGCCAACATAATGCTTTTCAGGCACAATTTCTTTACCTTTTCTGATGTTATCAAGATTAACAGATGTCGATGAAGCAAGTTTTTGATGACTTCACGACCTTCACTGAATATTTTAGACCAATCAGATACTTGTGTTCCTGAAAAATCAACTCCCGAAAATACTTTTACGAAATTTTCAAAGATTCCGTAACCGTAATTCCATTGTAGATGCAAAATTATTACAAAAATTTGTTTTTCAATTTTTTTCCCATTGTAAAGAATGTCTGACAAACTAACCTAATTTCACGAGTTAGTACACAAGTCATTTTTCCCACAGTGATGATTAGATGGAAAGGACGTCTTCAATAGATACAGAATTTAAATATTCGCGATCATTTGATGAATCGAGACATAAAGTGGGCGTGCGACAAAAGTAACCAAAAACGAGGTCGCCGTATCCTGGCCGAGAGCGTTCAACTCTTTCGATGCTACTTAAAGCAATTGATATTTGAAAAACATATCAGGTCTTGAAATACCATTTATGGTGGACAGTCCAAGTGGCTTCTATCGCTAGCAGAAATGAACTTTGTAAATTAAAAGAGCTTTCACAAGCTCAATATTTATAAAATAGGTTAGGCAGAGCAGACTGTTTGGAAGGCAAAATATTGCAGTCTTTCTCTCGACAGTCGAGGTCTTTAATAACGAAACGGACACGGATTTTTATCCAACAAAGAAAAGTCAGTATATCAGTTTTTACAAAATTAATTTGAGAATATTTAGCAATAACAGTTTTTCAGCCTAGTAATTGAACTGATAAGCAATAGCTATAAAAAATCCCACAATGATGCAGAATACCGTGGGTTCTTGGAAAGTGTTTAGGTGGTAGTCATAGGTAATGCCAAAAAGATAACGTTTTTTCAATTAGTAAAAAAGGAACAACGAAAGTCATATAAATAGACTTGTTTAGCTTTCTTGAAGCCTCATCTAATTAACAATTAACTCGTGATTGTCACCTTTTTTGGGAAAAAGTCGTGCGCCATAAAATGTCTCAAGCGCAAAGCTTTTGTTATTTGACCGCCGCCAAGCGAAATTGACCATGACCATCAACAGCGGCCTAAAAAGTAGCCCGCACACACAGCTACAGGTGACACTTGATTGACAGTTGGCTTGCAGCGCGCTGTCATTGAGTAGCCATTTTAGAGTTGCGCACTTGTTGTTTTTGTTTACATAAACATTTTCTAATAATAAAAAGTGGCAAAGTAAAAAAAAACTCAGTTGCTTTGCTACTTCAAGCTAATAAGTGAGCCAATTGAAGATGGTTGAGCCGTCACCGAAGTCTGGCACAATGCAAGACGACAGCAATTATTAAACAAGCTGTGAATGTTGACGCCCACAGCGCTGTGTGTTTGGTGGAACCTTTTTATATTTTTTTATTATTTTATATTTTTTTTTATTTTTCACTTTTTGTGTTACTTTTGTTCGCTTTTTTGCACGCATGTCAAACCATAAAAATAACTGTTGGTTTGCTCACCACTTAACAGAAATCAATAATTGTGTTAAATGCCATATAACGGTACACGTATATATATATATATAGTATATATCACTTTACTTTATTAAAAACTGTCAGCAATGTGTTTGCTGTCAATTTGAAGGTGTCACATATCGGCTTGCATTGCAAACCACTGGCAGTACTAGGCGTATGAGTAACATCTCATAATAGAGAGAGCAGAGCGAGTGCAGAGACATAAAAATGCTAAGTATCGTATCGCTTGCAGGGCATATGATTTGTCTATATATATATGTACATAGTATATCTAACCGCATAAACTTTCACTACATTATTGTTTAATATTATAAAATGGATGTTGCAAGTAGCTATACTTGCCACACTTAATATTTGCGCTTGTGGGATTTATATAAAAGCTTAAAAGCAAAAAAAAAACATTAGCTTCGGCTGCATCTAAGCTATAATACCCTTCACAAGTGCATTTCTTACAGCATAAAAGCGTATAAAACATTTTTATCTTGACTTTTGTCGGTCAGTTTATAGGGCAGCTATATGCTATAGTGGTTGGATCTGAACAATTTCTTCAGAAATAGTATGATTGCTTTGTAGAACAATACA
This sequence comes from Bactrocera dorsalis, assembly GCF_023373825.1. Taxonomy (NCBI): domain Eukaryota; kingdom Metazoa; phylum Arthropoda; class Insecta; order Diptera; family Tephritidae; genus Bactrocera; species Bactrocera dorsalis. The sequence continues at coordinate 17,113,982 of NC_064307.1, read as the reverse complement.
TACCGAATTTCGTTCAGATATCTTGTTAAACAAAAATGTTTCCCATACAAGAACTTTATTCCGATCGTTCAGTTTGTATGACAACTATATGCTATAGTGATCCGACATAGTCGCTGCCATCACATGAGCAGCTCCTTGCGTATAAAAAACCGTGTACAAAATTTCAGAGCGATATCTCAAAAACTGAGGAACCCTGTTCAGGGTAAAAAAATTGAAAAAAGCAACAACAAAATGAACGCCACGAATGGTTTATATCACACTTTTAATGCATACTTTCTGCATACTGAATATGCCACATGCCACAAACTATGCAAAGGCTCAACTAATTTTGACATGACAACACAATTTTCGACATTTTTCGCAGCCGCTTGCACCCGCCTGCAACATCAAAGGCCGCCAAGGTGTAACTGAAAGCGAAGAAAATTAAACTAGCTTTGCCTTAGGGGGCAACTCACATTCGATAGCGTCGTCAATAGCAACAGCAACAGGTCTAGACTATTTGACGCTTCACTTTCAGCACTTCCCAGGCTAGCTGTTAGCAATGCACCTACTTTTATGTATGTGTATGTGTATGCGTATGTGTGTGAGTGTGTTTGTATGTGCTTACATATAAATATTGGCGATGTCTCAGCGCGTGACGGACGTCTGTACATCAATGTCCGCGAGTTGACGTTCCACATTGTGGCATGCAACATGTTAAGCAGCAGCAACAAAAATTAGGTTTTATAAATGTACAACAACAATAAGTAACGCAGCCATAGCAGCGCGGGTTGCTCATTATCTTTTATGAAAAAATGCGCTGTCCGCTTTGAATGGGCGCCACAAGTACACTCACATGCACCTAAACTTGTACACAGCGCTAGCTAACGGTAAATATATGCATGCATTTATTCGCATGAAACTGAAATTTTTAGCACACACCTACACACACACACACACATACATTTTGCCTGCAATAATCCCATCGCTTCGCTACTTATGCTTTGTTGTTACATGTGTTGCATGCAACATTTGATTTACGTGCACTCGCAGCGGTCGCATCAGTTGAGGCCTGTGCCTGTGAACTTTTCTGTTTCAGCTTCACAGTTTAACGAAAGCGAAAACTTGAATTTTCCGTTACCATTTGCTGATTTTCTATGCATTTTTTCCAGCACACAAAGCGACACACTGCAGTGGGTGCATGCAACGTCCGTTGTGTTGTGAAAAAATGTCTGGCTTGCGGCAAAATAATGATGCACCTTTTCATCAGCTTGGCGCACAACAAAGTAATTCATCATTCCTTTCAAGACGTTGCCATGCGAGCAGCAGAAGCTGCTGCGGCGCGTCAGCAACAACAACAGCGAATTTAGTTCAGCGTTGACTATGGAAATTGACGGTGAAAAATCGCTCATCACCACGGCACAGTTTTCCGTTGGTCACACCCTTTAAAAAGTCACCCGCAACTCAGCAGTGTCTTCTTCTTGATTGCTTGCAAGCCTGAGGTTTCACTTGTTTGTTGCACAGTTTGTTGTTGTTGTTACCATTTTTTATTTAGTATAACGATTTTATTAATGATTTCATTGCACGACACTTTAATTTGTTATTTACCTCATTTGCGATGGTATTTTGGCATTCAAAACAAGTTGGATTGAAAGTCATTCGAGTTGAGTTTTCGTAAAAAAACATGAAAAGGTTAGCTTCAGGCTATAAAACTCTTCACTGATGTACTCGATTTGAATCGGTAACTCTGTTTGATAAGCACCACCCATAGTATATCTTACAGCAATCCCTTCAAAAGAGCAGCTTCTTGTGGAGAAAAGGATGTATCTAAATTTTCATATCTATATCTCAAAAGTCTAATTCTAATTTAATATTTATTGTACACTCAATTGGTTACAGAATCCTCTTCGATTATCCATTAGACTCATTAGGCTTTCATTAATCTCCTAAAGAGAAGAATATTTGTAAAACGAAATCAATCTCAGATAATCCGCGATCATTCTTAACTCCACAACATGTAGTTGATGTCGAATTAAAAGTCATACACTCCTCATAGGTTGGTGTTTTCTTACCTGGTGGGTCGCAAACCCAGAGGAAGTCGTGAGATGCTTGAGCCATATGTAAAAGAAACGTTTCTAGCCACCCCCAAGAGAACTTTCCTCACTTGCTTGAACTTCTACACATGACTCCATCCTCTGCGGAATATTTACGGTTCTTTGCGAATTGGCAGCGGCGAATATTGCAGTCCATGGGACGATAATCTGTGCAAGATACATATATGACGACTTTGACATAGTTCAGCAAATTAAGAGACAGCAGCTCATCCGAATGGATGAAAACACTTCTGCTCTGAAAGTATTCGATGCAGTACCCGCGGGCGAAGAGAAAGACCTCTACTGGAAATTTCTATTTCTGGAACCCTCTCGATCGTTTATGTTTAAAAATGCGGTATAAAATGTATATATGTAGGTGCAAGCTCAGAAATGTATTCAGCATAACTTTCTGTAAAAAAGCTCTAAAAATCTAAGCTCACTTTCAATGAACCTAACCAAAATTTTATTTGATCTAACCAAACTTACGATCCACGTGCGTACTTTGATCTATCCTAACCTTACCTAATTGAAATTTGTGTTCTAATTTGTAATCAGCATAGCCTAAATTTTAATAGGAATTCTCTAAATTTTATTCAACTGAATATAGTTTTTTGTTCTAACTTAACTTTTTTTTTAACCTAACCTTACTTTTATTCAACCTAATACATACATAACTTATTGTAGCGAACTTAACTTCATTCGACCTAACCAAAATTTCATTCAACGGAGCTCGATTTTGATTGATCTTTTTAACATAAGCTAAGCCAACTTATCAGCCGTAGACCACAAAACATACCATATGTTTCAAAAGCTTTTTAAATACTGCACATAGCTTTCACTGTCATCGAGCAAGTCTAAACTACTGTCAGTATTCCCTTTCGATCTTGTTAATGAGCCACTAAAGTTTTAGTTACCGCCTCTACATTATTACCAATGACACCTTAAAGCAACATTGGTCCACAAATAAGCGAAGCCTTTTCAAACAAGACTATTTTGACCTACTTATAAAGTTCAAAATTACATTTTACTTTTCTAACATGAATTTCAAAGTGCCAACTTCAACGCAGTGAAAGTAAAGCATCCTCATTAATGGTCGTCGTACTTTTTATTGGCAGTGTAATGAAAAAAGTAATAAAATTGGTAGTAACTCTTGTTTATGTTCGCAAAACAAAGCGGAAAATATTGGAGCTAATCAAGTTGTTATATTTATTTTTATGAAAACGTATATAACAACACCAATAATTATAAAATATTAATTGAATGTAGTAAAGAGTGAAATTTGGCCGAGCCTTTTAAATTATGAGAGTTTTCCAATAAGAGTGACATGATTTCTCAACAAACAAAAGAACTCGCTCTAATATTTAGGAAAATCAAATGATTTTTATTTTTTTCCTCTAGTTTAGTTGATAGCCGCTTCGAGTCTGGTTTTGATTAGCCTTTCATAGAGCTTTCCTGCTGTGTCAAGTATGTACAAGTACAAGTATATATAATGGCTAATGGCAAGTTGGGAACTCCTTTTCTCTTTCTGATTAGCACCAGATGTTGTTTTTTCCAGGGTTCAGTGAATATTCCAACTCCGAGGCAGGCGTTGTATACATATGTTCAATAGTACTGCCGGGTGATCTTCAGCGAGTATTTTCAGGGCTACTGCTGGAATCCTTTCCGGTGTGGATGACTTGAGCTTGCCAGTGGCTAGTTGCAACTCTTCGAGGATGAAGTCGCGGAGGTCTTAGAGTCTGTTGTTAACAGTATACATATTCTATTAATAACATGTTCGAACTATATCTTACATTCGCTATCTTTATCATTCCTAAACCTAGACCACAAGTCGAAACTATCACAGTTAATAAAATTTGCTGTACTTCCTTAACCTCATCCGTTTTCAGTCTGAAGTGCTTGGTCCTAGGATTGCTATTTTATTTAGCTCCGTCACATATCTATATGAAGGCCAGTGGATTTTGAGGAAGTATTTCGAGTTTTAGTTAATGTATTGTAAAGCTTGATATAATCTACAATTTTTGCATTATCTTAACTTTGTTTTATTTAACTTTATAACTTATTTACTTATCTTCAATTATTCGAAGTATTCAAACACGTCACAGCACCAGCTGAGGTCTCAATTAAGTCGAAATAATATCTACATACATAGCTATGCTCATATAACACTTAATTTGCGCTAAACTCATGATCACATTAACAGCCTGTTAAATAGCAGTTCGCACTTAACATCGCTTGATCACGTCTGCTGTTATCAGACATTTGAAATCTTTCAATTTTGTTTACAGCGTTTGCGTGCCAGCACTTACAATTAAATTGCAATCAATTTTGTAAACATCAACATTAACAGCTTTGAATTTTGTGTTTATTAAAAAAAAAAACAATATAAATTCATATACATATTACTTAAAATTATTTGGTAGTTGTAACTTAAATAAGTAATATTTGTTCTTTTCTTCTTGTTTGCCATATCATTAATTACTTCATCTGGATCTATTTTTAATATCCCAGTGCACTGCAATAACAGCACGTGCACTCAGCCGCTCATTGCCCATCACACTGCGTGGTAAAGTTTTTATTCTCGTTTTTAAGGGTTGACGAAAGTTCTTTCGAAGGAAGCGGTCCTCACTGGAAGAGTTGGTAAAATTGTAAGCAGGTAGTGAATATTTTTAAAATACGTTGCATCGCAAAGGTTGCAGTAATTTCAACACTTCTATGGTTGGATCTATTGTTGATAAGCTGGCACACCACAATCGATACTCTGATTTTAATGCTGTCATTGATATTTGCTCCTCGAAGTAAATAGTTAAATTTTTTAATTTCTTCGGCATTATCAATTGCAGCAAAACCTGGGAGTAGAATTTGAAATGACGAGAGTATATCCTCATTCACTAATAAAACGTTCTGTCATGTTTTGAATCAGAGCATCAACGCATGGAATAAATATTGTAACTCTGAATTGGCTTTCAGGGGTTGTGCAAGGTGGATTAGCACGAGTAGTTTGACCGCGAAGTCACTCTAGGCACTACAAGATCTATGTCATAAAAATCTTTAGACATTTGTGATGCTGTTTGGAAAATATCGTTGAAAAAACCATCCGCTGTTTCTCTTATCTGGTGCAGAGTTTCTTATTATAATCTTTGGCTCGGTTCATTGCTGATACAAAATCCATAGATTTTTCTTGGAGTTGCACAGACAGTGGCAGCGTTAAGCTGAACAATTGCTCACAGACTCGCAGACAATAGACTAAGCAAAAAATCGCTTTTCTCTACCGCTGCTAAGAAGGCTGTTGCTTTAGACGAAATGGACCATGTCTTACTCGAAATTATTTCCAAACTTAGTACAATGAATTTAAAAGCTCCACAAAGCTTATAATGCTTTCATGCCTTTCTATAAACCTTGTTTCACAAAGGCGAACAAGTCGTCTTTTTTTTGCTTTCTGGTGCGTGCTTCTGTATAACGTCCTGGAAAGTTGTGTTTGCATTTGAATGGTTTCTAAATAAATTTGCTATTTCATTGACAATACCAAGGCAGTTCCGTATTGAAGGAAATGACATAGTATTAGAAAGCGCAAGGTTCAATCGGTGACTAGCGCAATGAACATATCGTGCTTTTGGATACAGTTGTCTTATCCTGGTTTGCACTCCACTTAAATGCCCTGATATGTTTCCTGCTCCGTCATATCCCTGGCCAACCAACTTCGCCATATCAAGATGGAGATCTGTACAACGCTTAAGTATGACTTTTGATAAGTTTTCAGTCACCGTCTAGTGTAGTTGCGTACGACTGTTATAGGTTTGAGCTGAGTTGTGTATAAGAGTTTCAAAAGATTCAGTCAGTGATAAATCTTTTTTATTTGCGATTTATTTAAAAAATTTCCTTATTTCAGGGGGGGCTTCAGCCCTCTATCCCTCCCCCCCCCCTGGCTACGTGCCTGATTAAATTGCAATCAATTTTGTAAACATCAACATTAACAGCTATTCGCAACGGTATTCATAGCTTAAGGATTGAAAAATCTTACTATGAATGTATATAAATAAACTTTTTAAATGTATTTTTTAAGTAATTTGTTGAAACAGTATTATTATTCTTCAACAAGATTAAGATTTTCAAAATTCCTAATATTTCATATCGTGAAATGTAAAACAGGCTGCTGGCAAAGTCGGCTATAACCCCGTAAGCGGTGTCTACGTCAATAAAGATGAAGAAGAACAGGATATATTAAGTTTGTCAAGAAGTTTGTAACACCGAAAAGGAAACGTCGGGCACTCCATAAAGTAAATATAAAAGTGATTAGCTTTACGAGTCGAGTCGATTTAGTCGTGGCCATCTGTCCTCCCATCTGTTTGTCTATATAATCGCGAGTTAGTCCCAAATTTTTTATATATCGATCTGACATTTTTCATTCGTCCTTTTCTCTCCAAGAATCTGCTGATGTGTTGAAATCGGCAATACCGGATCGTTATAGGATATAGCTGTCATACATATTGTCCGATCAAAATCAAATTCTTGCACAACTTTCTTTATTGGACAAGATATTTTCACGAAATTTAATCAAAGGTGATGATACGATATCCAAAAATATTATTCAGCTCGAACCACTGAAGTTTATACAAGCCATACAATCTGTCCGATCAAAAGCAAGACACAATTCTTTACATACCCTTATATGATATAAGATGCATAGGAATGTATTGTATAGATAGCTACGGTGAAGCCGAAGTTAACAATTTTCTTGTTTTACTATTTAAGACCAATGAACTTTCTTGAATGAAGTTTTCTTCACACGCCTGATACTGAAGGTAAATAAGATTGATTTGAAGCTACTAAAGCAGAATATAGTAAGCGACGATTTGGTTAATTTCTGGTACTAACTCATCCCTTTGGTTTAACTTGAAAAGTGACGAATCGAAAAACAACTGGTATAAATTACTTAGACTAGTATAATCATAAAGAAACAGAAGCCGTTGCCAGATAAAAACCGCGTAAGGTGGTAGTTCACGTCACCGTGATCCCGCGTAACCCAGTCTCTAATATTGGATCTCAGAGAGTGGGGGTTCACCTTCCCTTCGTTGAGGTATTCCATCTTTTCTGCCATTTCCAGAGACACTTTTCATACATTTTTGGCAATTCTTGTGTAAATTGGCTAGGTGTTTTGTTAGCCCTCATATCTCGGACTGATGAGCAACGCTCAGCTGCTATACCTACGGGGAATCTTCCCGATATAACATTGATCGCATCATCCGATACTGTTCTCAATGTACAACTGTCAATGTGTTTTTTACGTGAGTATCTGCCACTTGTAGGCTCAAATCCACGGTGTTTTCTATTGCTAGAAACACGTAGATCAGTATAAGATCTGAGAGCAAAGTGCCGCAACACGCTTATACTTTGGTTCCAATCGGTTCGGGTGAAAACCAAAGGAAACACCCTAGCCACCTTGGTCGGGTACGAGGCCTACCCAAACCTCTGTCGTACTCTGGGTCCGACACCCGGCGGCGATGCGACTCCACATTGGACAAAAGTCATTCCTGCATTTAGGTTTAAACCACAGCCCCCACGAATCTCCTTAAAGGGCCAGAAACCCAATGAGCAGATTGGAGTTACCTCCAAGGGCTAACTGCTCCCCGTGGTACCAGGTTTTAGTCTTTGGTCTGACTTACCAGTTGAGCGTCCATATCTCATTACTGGTATATCAGTCGAGTCTCCACAAACTCATAAACTGATAGCATTTGTCGCTGTTGCAAATGCTTTATATTATATTATCTGTATACATATACATATATATATACATTTGTGATATAATATGAAGCTTAGAATTTTACTTCCAGCTGAATATTATAGCACTAATTCTGACTCTGACCATGATGACATTTGAATCTTGATCAAATTGTCATACATAGTGCATTTGGATTTTAGTCGCCTTTTACGACAGGCATGCCTTACCGCGGGAATATTCTCTATCCCCCTCCCCGCAGGGGTGTTCTCAATGTACAGTAGGTATTTATTGACTCCAGTCTGTGTCCCAAAGCAACTTCTCTCATCTACGAGCTATGTCTGGTAACAGATAACCAAATTGGTGCGGCGCATAGAATAATCGAACTACTGATACTTGTCAGCAGCTTTCTCATTAGTTGTCTGTGGCCCCGTATTGGGAATTATTCTAGCAATTACCGACAGATATTTCATATGTATGAGTGATCAACTTTCTCACGACTACTCATAAATACCACTTCCGTTTTGTGAGCATCTAGTTGTAAGCCACACTAAGTTTGTCTCTTAATTTACTGTAAAATCGTTCTAATCGGATCAGTCTAATCGGAATCGGTCTCGAAGAGGCACTTTTTTTATATAACTGGCATAAATAGAGGTATAATACATTCTAAATCGCAATCGCATGCCAATAGAGCCTCAGCTTATATTATTAAGCTCTTCTTCGCTTTAATTTCTTCAAAAGAAGCACACAATCACCAATAGCTTAAGTTCCCGGCTTAGAAATCGAATTGTATATGTATATGTACTTTATGTATGGCAATAAGCTAAAACTATGTTTATCTATAAATTGCTCAAACGTCTATCACTTTTATTTGTGCAAAGAATACCAAATATTTACGCCGCTAATTGGCATGAAAGCACACACAAACACACACACTCATAATGAAGGCAACTATAAATCGCTTAAAGGGTTTCGAATAACAAAAAGTCTAACGTTTTTGTCAGCTCCGCGCATGAACAGCGCTAAGCGCGAATTCGCCGAACAATACCGCGAATATAATACAGCGAAAATTTCTTAAGCAAATTTATTCAAATTTGTAACCAATGATCCATACACCTTCTGAACACTTTGTGTCTTTGCGCGAGGTACACACATTCTTCTGTTATTAGCTTGGCAACTGGAAAAAAGTATTGAAATATGAAGTACAAAGAAATCACAGTTCGACACAAGAAGTTTACCAAAAGCAAAAAAATCACAAAAACACCGTTGCGAATCGAAACATAAAATGGCACTATATACAAGTATTAGTACATATATTTGTATGTATATGTATATGCTTAGTAGGGTGGTACTTGAAAGAAAGGAAACTTAAAAGCCTATATTGTACATATATATTTCTAGAGTCGAATAAATATAAATTTTTTTCATTAACTTCTAATAGGAAGTGGTTTGTGTTGTGATACACAGTGCTCAAAGAGTTCAGATTACTCTAAGATAGTCCAAAACTTCTACTCAAGCCACTTGGAATACCACTTTACTTAGAAGAATATATGGATAGTTCCTATAAGAGAAGAAAACACCAAATAAAGCTTATCGGGACTTCTTAGAGGACTATTGTTACATGGATTAAGCTAAAGTTGGAAACATATATTTATAGAGGGTATGAGAAGTCTGGAGTTTTCAAAAAATCGTCTCAAAATAGGTTTCATTAATCATCGATTGATTTTTGGAAGCTCTCGAGTGTGGTCACTCTTAAGCCTCACCCTAATATATACCAGTCTGCACGTCTGTCCAAATAAAAACCAGCGAACATTAATCTTCGATCTACGTAAAAAGAAACCGCAAGATCATTTATGTTATTTTTTGTTTGGTTTTTGGGATGGACAAACCCCTTAAATGCCAAATGCCAACAGCGAAACCGAACTTAATAAAAAGTAAATATCTAAAAACAGTAAAAATGGAACAACTGTAATGAAATGTGGCTTAAAATGTGGACAACGGCGCAAAAACAAAATTAAATACATAAGTTATGTGGGCGATGAGATCATAAGACAAAATTTAGAGTTGACACGTTGCTTTTTGACCACACACATACATGCATACACGTGCGGCATTTTGGCCAATCCAAGCGGCATACAGCCGGAATATTGCTAAGATTGATTGGCAGTAAATGCTGCGACGTATATAAATATATACAAATGTACAGTCCAATCAAGCACTAATGACCGAATTTCAGCCGAGTCACTTTGAGGCTTTTGAAATATGGCAAAACGTAATTATTTGACAAGTAATTGATGTGGCCAAGAGCTATGGAAATATAATTTCATATATAACTTGGCGTAAGTAGTGAAAATACTACAATTTATTTAAAAATGTGACTCGTATCGTTCTACAGATTTTGTCTATGTACGTACTCGGGATTTATACTACAAAAAAGTTTCCGAGATTTCTATCATACACTGGAACCAAAAATATGCGAAATACCAGAATACGAAGCTCCACGTTCAATCTAGGCACTATGGGAGTGTATGTTTATAATATAACAGGGAATCAAAAGTTTTTGCTGATATTAAAAAATTAAAATTTTTGGACACTAAAAATATATTCGAAATTCAAGAAATTATTATTAAATTTATTTCCTTAATTCGATTTATATCAAGATTTCAAGAACTGGTAAAAAAAGGAAATGGTTGCCACTTGTTGGAAAATTTTAAACAAAAATTGATAAATAATTATTACATTATGTAATTTTTCATTTGTTCGGTTCAATATTATTATGGTTAATAGTAAAAAAGTGGAAAAGGTTGCCACACGTTTGAAGCTTTTAAATAAAAATTGATTAGATGTATCCAAATAAACCAATTGTATAAGGAGACACTGTAAATTAAGAAATAATAAAAAACTGACGCTTAATAAAAAAATTTGGTAGTGACGCCACCTATTTAACAATTTTTATTGATCGTTATTAACAACGACAATTTTATTGAATTGCATCAAATTTCATTTGACACACATTTCAAAACTTAAAAAAAATTTCAAATATATGGCAACTATTTCTTACCTCTCTTTGGTTCAATGCACACATTTTTCTATTTATTTTAATACAATTACAGGGTAGGCCATTTAAAGTTGACCCATTTGTTTCTAAAAAAAAAGAACAAAAGAAAACAATGTTTTTTGTTCATTTCAAAAATAATTTATTTTGGTCCAAGGGGATTTGTTTCAGCTAATATTTAAAAATTAGATCGCGTAAATGGGCACCTTTAGCTTTGACAGCTAAATGCACTCTTTTTTCGACATTTTCCATGACTTTGGCCAATGTTTCGGATGATATGGCGGCTGTTTCACGTCGAATGTTGGCTTTCAGTTGAGCTAAGGTCTTTGGCTTATTAGCGTATACCTTGGATTTCAAATAACCCCACAAATAAAAGTCTGGTGGCGTCAAATCTGGTGATCTCGGTGGCCAGTCAACATCACCATTTTTCGATATCAATCGCCCGGGGAAAAATGGTCGCAATAAATTGATTGTTGGTCGAGCTGTATGGCATGTAGCCCCGTCCTGTTGAAACCAGAAGTTATCCATGTCATTTTCGCGAATAATGGGTATCACAAAATCCGTTATCATGGCTCGATAACGCTCACCATTGACTGTTGTCGTGGCTCCATCATCGTCTTCGAAAAAATACGGTCCGATGATCATATTCGCGCAAACACCGCACCAAACTGTTACTTTTTGGTCGTAAAGAGGCTGTTCTTCAATTAATTGAGGATTTTCGGTTTCATAAAATCGGCAATTTTGCTTGTTTACGCCTCCATTCAACGAGAAATGTGCCTCGTCTGACATGATGAGTTTTCGCCAAAAGTCAAGTTCGTTTTCAGCCATTTCGATGGCCCATTTGCCAAAATTAAGGCGTCGCGGATAATCAGCTGGGTTTAGTTTTTGTGCCATTTGAATTTTATATGGAAACATCTTCAAATCTTTATGAATTATGCGTCGGAGAGTGGTGCGAGAGATGTCTAATTCCTGAGAGCGGCGATAACTCGATGTCGATGGAGTCTCCTCAATACTGGCTCGTACAGCTTCGATATTTTCATCAGAAAGTCTTGTGCGTTGTCTGGATGCATGACTGGCATTACTGAGATTACCGGTGTTCACAAATTTTGCGTATAAAGACTTAATTGTGTTCTTAACTGGAGCACTTTTCACTTTATTTTTTTTGCGAAACGCACGTTGAGTTAACACAATTGAAAAGTTATTTTGAATATAAAGCTGAACAATTTCAGCGCGTTCTTTTGGAGTGTACTGTTCCATGGTATAAATTGTCTTCGAATGACGCTTCTAACGCGGTATGACATTAGCCGATTTGTCAGCGCTGTTAAAAGTTACAGCGTTGCCAGATGGGTCAACTTTAAATGGCCTACCCTGTATATGCATATTAAATTATTCAAAATAAAGTAACAGTTGGCAACACTGTAAAACAAATTTTCATCTATTTATAGCTTCTATGTTGATACGTTTAAATAACAAAATTCTATTTTAAAATTTTTATTATTAATTAACTACAATTGTTAAACAGCTGGCAGCACTCCTAATTTTTTAAATAATTAAATGCGTCAGTTTTTTGAATTGCCTCTCAATTTAGACGTTTTTCTTATAAAATCAGTTAATTTGCCATTATTTAATTCTTTTTCCTACATTTTTGAATAAGTGGCAACATTTACTACTTAAAATTGTTTTTGAACTTTTATCGAATTGTATCAATTTCTCAGCTGATTGAACAGAAATATTGTAGTTTTGTTTTTTTATAATAAAAATTTCATGCTATTTATTATATTATCAAATTTCATATCCAATTGGCAACTCTTTTTAAAAATACCACCAATAGAAAACTTTCCTACGTCGTTTTAGTTGCATACACACATTTTTCTGTTTTTTTTTATGATTGCTATATTTTAAATTATTGGTAAAAATTTAACAAGTGGCAACACCCTTGAAAATTATAACAACTTTTTAAATGTTTGCATGTTAAAATGCATGTTTAGTAAATGCTTTTGATATCAAAGAATTAAAGTTGTTAAACAGGTGGCAACACCCTTAATATTCTAAAGTGCCAATTTTTTTACTATTTCTCAATGTATAGTTTTTCATCATGAAATCAGTTTATTTAAACAAATTGTATAATTTATCTTGGAAGTTATCATTACCTAGAAGTTTCAAACATGTGGCAACATTTTTAATTTTTTTTTTTACATTTCCTATGAGAATATTAAAACGAAGGCACATAAAATAAACTAATTTAGAGTTATAAAGTTTTACTTAGAATTTTGAAACAGGTGGCAACTTTTAAAGCTTTTACCATAAGTTCATTCATTCAAAGTTACGTAAGTGGCAATGAAGATATACATATGTAAGTATGTATTTTCAGTAACGATTCATACCCATCGATTCATTTAATCGTCTACAAACAAGCTCCCTTTATTCAAATTATGTAGCTTTACATAATTTTCTTAAGAAGAATATTCGCTAAGTAAAAGAAATAATTTAATACAAGTATGCCTTAATTTACACATTTACTTGCTAAAATAACGCTATAATAAATTAATATAGGTGTGAAGCCTATATTTGCTTAGAACAGCCCATATATTGTGCGTGCATGCTATATATACATATTAGGGTGATTCAAAAAAAAAATTTTTTGTTTTTTTTGATTGGTACTCGGAAAAATGGGTTCCTAGACACCTCTAAGAAAGCCTCTCCAAATATGAGTTTTTAATTGTAACGGGATGGTCCTCCGCCTAACGGTTTTATATTTTTTCTTATTATCAGATAGAAAAATTTATATCTCGCTTCCAACTACTTGAAAAAATATCTTGTTAATTAGGTTTTGTAGGAAATTGAATGCTCTAAAATATGGTCTCTCATGATTTTTTCGTAAGGCCAACCGTTTAAAAGATATTAACGGTTGAAATTTGACTATTTTTGGAAAAATTCTTTATTTCTTATTAATTTTATAACTCAATGAAAAAAAATTATTATGAATGATGAAACTCATAGTTTTGTAGGAAATTTACTGCTCTATAAAAATGGTATACTGCAATTTTTCGATAAAGTTAAGCGTTTACGAGATATTCATCGTCAAAAATCAGTGCATATTAGGGTGGATCAAAAAAAATAAATTTTTTTTTTCGTTTGGTACTCTGAAAAATAGGTTCCTAAGCACCTCTAAGTTAGCCTCTCCAAAAACCTATTCGTAATAATTTTTTTTCATTGAGTTATAAAATTAATAAAAAATAAAAAATTGTACCAAAAATAATCAAACTTTAACTGTTAATATCTTTTAAACGGTTGGGTTTACGAAAAAATCATAAGAGACCATATTTTAGAGCATTCAATTTCCTACAAAACCTAATTAACAAGATATTTTTTCAAGTAGTTGGAAGCGAGATATAAATTTTTCTATCTGATAATAAGAAAAAATAGAAAACCGTTAGGCGGAGGACCTTCCCGTTACAATTAAAAACTCATATTTGGAGAGGCTTTCTTAGAGGTGTCTAGGAACCCATTTTTGCCATCAAAAAAGCCAAAATTTTTTTTTTGAATCACCCTAATACATATGTATACGAGTATCATATATCAAAATTTGTCTACTAGTATACTATATACCATATACTTATGTACTTATGACTACAATATATGGTAAACATTAACTCAGCAACTCTGCTGATAAAGTTCATTTATCTCTTCGCTAAATATTTATTTGGTATTATAACTGTTTTGTTAAGCTTAACACACAACTTCACGCTGAATTCTCCATAAAAATAGTTCATAAATATTTTCCAACGCTTTAACTGTTTCTTCGTTTGTGTTAACAAGATGAAATTTACATTTCCGCATTTTGAAGGCAATTACAACAATAACAAATGCAAAATTTGCATAACGAAGACGAGCAGTTGAGATCATTCACCTAAATCGGGTCGGCCAAGCGTCCCTTAAACTAAATAAACATGGTGTACTTATGGTATTTATGTACACACATACATATACTCGTATATAGTATAGTGGTGAAGAGGAAAGCATGAAAAATTTAAAAATTATCATTTCTTGCCTTCGAAGTTGTTACACTAATTAACAAATATTAAAATGAAAGCAAAGGGAAATTATGTAATTTTTTTATGGAAATCAAATGAGAAAAGTTCACTAATAATTTGTGCAAACAAAATATTTAAAATTAAGTGGATGTTAAATAATTGTATGATCCATACTTTAAAGTAGCCATACAGTAGGCTCATATTATATTTTTTATTAACACCTCCAACTTTTTCCCTTTACTGTACTCATATCTTATACGTATGTTGCCTTTATAATACGGGATTAAAGAACAAAAACCATTTTTAATCAAATTTTCAAAATTTTCTCCACTAAGATCTATATTTGCATGCGTTTGAACCAAGTGTCGAAGCACTTTTTCCATTATGTTGCAGTGTCTCCAAATCAGGCGTTTTGCACGCATCAACCGCCTCTTCAGGTGTCGATAAACACAGGTACTTGATGGACCTTTATCGTCAAAAATCTATTCACTCTTCATGAATTTATATCTGCAATCTGCGTAACAGATTATTGACCTTATAGCAGCTATATGCAAGAGTAATCCAATCCTAACAATATATTAGAAGATATGCATATAGATACAAGATCTGAGAGCAGGAAATATTCGCTGGGCGCCAGTTCAGGAGCATACAGTGGATGCGGAAGCAATTCATGAATTCTTGTCATTGCTTGGTGAAACAGCACTTTTTCTCTTCAAATGCGGTTTTCGGCGATTTCGTCTTTCAAACGCTCCAATAATACTATATATAATAGTCTCTTTTGATGGACCTTTCTTTTGCAAGGTATTCAATAAAAATTATTTCATGCGCATCCAGACGACATTTCCACGCTTTGCCGCGGGTTCATCGCGTGCAGTTCACTCGGATGACTGCCGATTGGACTTCAGAGTGAATTATTGGAGCCAGGTTTCATCCATTGTCACATATCGACGCAAAAACTCGGCTTTATTATTCTTGATCATCTCCGAACACTGCTCCGAATCATCAACTCGTCGCTGTTTTTGGTCACAAGTGAGCTCGCATGGCATCAATTTTGCACAGAGCTTTCTCATACCCAAACATTCGTGAATGATGTGATCTTCTCGTCCTTTTTTTCTTTTGAGTATCTGCCATCTCGAACAACTCCACTTTACGGTCATTCTAAATCATTTTTGCTACTTTTTTGATCTTTTCGTCGGTAACGGTTTTTAGAGCGTTGATTTTTCGGGGTCAGTGTACGGAAACTCGTAATCAAGCAACGTTTTTGCTTCAACTGTATTTTTTCCTTTCAAAAATCAGAATTTTATCAACACGCGGAACTTCTTTTTATTCATTTTTTCACCATAACAAAGGTTGCTTCACTCAAAATGTTATAATTCGCCAACTAATGATCCGCGAGCTGTCAAAATTATACAAGCGCCTTTTGAAGGTTAGTGCTAACTAAAACTCATACGAATATAGTTCTAGTAGCTACAGCTACATATACATATGCCAGGCCGGGGATTATTCAATTGATTTGTTTGGTATGTACCAAAGAGAAGTTTGGATAATCGGGCATTAAAAGCTTTACTCAAACACATAGCGATGTCTCCTCATTTTATTTTCGCCAATATGTACATATATGAGTCTAATTGTAGGCTCTACTCTAATATATATGTATGATATATCCCATTGTATATAATATATTCAAGTGTTTATATAGGAAGGAACCGTCTAACGTTCTACTTATATTCTAGAAAACCAACGCCAAGTCGTGGATGAATGTAAATATAATACATTCCTTTTAAAAATATTACCATTTACTGTTAGTTATAACAATATGATACGGCATTAAAAAAAATGTTGTCTTTCAAATTCCAAAAACAACAAGAGCACATAAACCACGACCAAGCAATTAAATTATAACTTCCGCTAATGAGTTTCGAGATATTCGCACGAAGCCATAAACTTTTTAGAGCGCACATCGCACCACAATATATATATATATATACATATAGTGTATACCACAATCAGTGATATAAAAGCTTTTAACAAACTAAACTAAAGCAGCGGAAAAATGTTCTAAGAACAAGACAAAGCAACAAAAAACTAAAGCAAAAAGTCAGAAAGTTTGTCATTAAAGCTCAGCGCTGCCTCACTCAACAAGATCTAAAAAGATTCTTGAACTCAGTAATCTTTCGCATTATTTCCAATTATTTTTCAACTTTTAGGAACCCGCATCCAAGTCCATATACACATACACATACAACACTTATTTAAGTCAACCTTGTTTAAATAGAGCAGAACCACGCACATACCTACATACATCTGAGGATGAACAATGGTTGTACTATAAAAATTACGTATGCCAAAATCGCATTGTTGCCAACACTTTAGCACTTCAACAAGCTCGCATGGTGGTAGAATGGTTAATAAATCTTCCGAAATGCTTTTTTTTCAGTTTACAGTTAAATTTTATCCGGATTTTAAGCTTGTCTTTGCTCAAGCACTGTAACACATGTTAATGAGCGAAGTAAATTAAACCGGCTGCATGTGAGCTTGAGCCGGACCGCATTTCGCAAGATTGATTAATTTCTTGACGTAAGCTGAATTTTGCACAGCGATATTAGCCACAGATGGTTGGCAATATTTTTTGGCACACTTCCGCTACTTGTTGGCAAATATTTGGTTATGAAAATGATATCTACGAGTATGTGTTACTAATGCTTCCTTCAATTCAACAATTTCTTCAAACTGTTTTCTAGTGGCCAGTAGTTTCACAGAGATAAAAAAAACTGTTGTTTTGGGGTTATGTTGTATCTCTTTCTGAATTAAAAAAAACTATCGATATATTTTTAATAATAGTTATATCGAAGCTAAGTTTATTAATAATATTTTCGGATAATTTGAAATTGATCCGACAAAGTGTTTCGGAGATATGAGCGTATTTGCAAGAGTTTCAATAACTTAGTGTAATCGGCTCCGTAAATTTTAAACGTGTTTTTAGAATCGGTGAGGAAAACCGGTTTACAACCTTTTCAACAATATATATTCAATGAATTAAGAAACAAGATATTTAGTAGTAATTTCATTTTTTGAAGCCACTTTAGCTAAAAGTGATTTTTTCTCATAAACACAATCTTTTTTTAGAAAACCACCTTTATGCCAAAAATCCAAATTCGACTAGTCTTGAAATCATTAGATGTGTTTATCTATAATAATAATAATTTTTTGAGTAGCCGTTAAATTTAAGCAAAAAAATCTTCCTTGCCGCCTAACACTTTTTCGGAGGTTCTTCTGAAGATAGATTGCGGGTTTAGAAAAATTCAAAATTTTTAAAAAATTATTAACTGATTATTTAAGTTTATAAAATTATGTAAATATAAATTATTTTTGTTTATTAAGTAAATTAAAAAATGGCTGCTCAAAAAAATCCGGAAAACTCTGGCTCACAATTGGATATTACCCCTTTTCTGCCACTTACTCTCTTGCCGAACAATATACATAGGTTTATGTGACGAAGGAATCAAGGGGAAATCAATGTTTTAGATCACTCAACAGCAAGATCTTGAAAGAATACCGAAATTTGCTTCCATTTTCGCTATGATCTCTGATCATCCCATAGTTAAACTTCATAACCTACCTATCCAGTATTATAATATATTTTTCTCTGGCCAAAAATCCGTTGTTTTTAGAATAGTGTAATAGATTATACTTGATCGACAACGCGATTTGTCTTCTTCTGCCAAATAGTTTCAGACTCACTCAGAACTGAGCTAAAGTGACGTCACACAAAAATTATTTTCTACCATTAATACCTGTATCTTATCTGCTAAAGCTACACTATTTGCTTGGATTTACTACATAACATATTAAAATTCGCTATACATACAAGAACTACCGTTATTTATTAGATTACACTACATTTTTACGCTGACATCTAACATGAATCACCTTTCCATTTTGCCGTGCGCATTGTTTCATGATTAAAAGTCTGTCTGACATAAAACAGCGCAGAGTTGTAAAAAAAAAGCTTGCCACGAGCCCAGAAATTACATTCCTAGCTGGTGAGAAAGCCAGCCAAATCACCAGCACGACCAACAGGTATGAGATTTAATTGAACAACTGAGGAGGGGAAAAACTGTATTTTTTTTGCAATTTTTAAGGTGAGTTTCGAATTGTCGCTCATCGCACAGGCAGTGTGTGAACTCGATCTGCCACTTTTTACACAATTCAAATTCGCAGCGGAATGTGAGGGCCTCATTCATATATAACATACATACACACACACCTGCAAGCATATGTAAATATGTAAAAAGCAACAACAAAAGCGCCAGCAACTCTAATTTTATTATGTGTGAGAAAAGTGGTGATCTTTCGCATGCAACGCTCGTCAACGTGATCTCGGTTATAGATTCTTGAGAGCGCTTGCTGCCGCCAACTTATGGCTGACGGTAGCTAGCAGCTTAGGTTAATGCGGCGCTCTTTGCCGAAATTAACAACTGCCAGTAAGCTTTGCCCCAATCGAGTGTCTTATTAATTATTTTTCCAACATCTTGCTCCCAAACCCACACGTACTCTTCCAGTCGCTCACCTGCTCTCATACACTCTCTCTCTTTCTCTTCTCATTACAGATCACGTATCGGCTCACCAACGAAGCTGGCGGTCGTGCAGTAGCGATCATTAACGCCACCACCTCCAAACACCATCGCCGCCACCTCATGGCTAGCATCCATCGCTGCAACAAGATACAGAGTGACGAGCGTGCAGCGTTCGGCCAATGTCGTTGCCGCCGTAGTCGTCAGTGTAATCGGCGAGCGTAATCGTGTACACGTCGGTGTCTCCAATGCGCTGCGCGGCGTCGTCATCGTCGTCGTCGTCAACTTTACTCAAGCAGCTCATGTGCGCGTATTGTTGTTGTGAACTCAAGCACTTTGCGCCCAACTCCAGACATTGTTTTTGTTGATTTTCGACTTTTGGCACGTTGCTTGCTGTCGACGCCGCTGTTGCGGCCGCTTGCTCCAATCGACGCTGGAGCACGTCGAGCAACTGAACATTTTCGGCTGACTTTGTCAACAGGCATGGCGCTCCGACGGTGCTAGTACGAATTCATCTACCGACGCGCGTTGTCCGTTATAGCGGTTGTGCGGCGTTTTGTGGCGTGTGTTGGTACGTTGTGGTCATGTTGTAGGCGAGCAAACGTAATTTCCTAAACGAACGAGTACTTTTCTTCGCCTGCGAATCGCAGGAAAACGCAGGAGGTTCAAAAAGTGTGTCGCGCATGCGTTAAGAAAAAAAGTGAATATTGTGAATTGCAAGTAAATATTTGTATGTGAGTAAGTGGCAAGCGAAAAAGCTACCGATTAATGTTGTCTGGGTTTCGTGCCCTACTGTCCGGGGTGTCATCAGTGCAACTTTGAGCAAAAAAAAATTGCAAAAATTAGCGAAAAGATACGAAATTGTCGGATGAACTTAACGAGCGCTTTTGTAATAACGGAAATGTGAGCAAGTGATTTTTGTATAGCAGAAGGCAGTAAATTTTCGAAATACGCAAAAAAAAAAAAATTGCCGAAAGATTAAAACGAATTCGTAACGAGCGGTATTACATAACGAAAGGTACATATGTAAGTGTGTCAATATAAAAAAATAATCTGTGACGAAGAATTGAAATAATTACGAATTTAACGAGTGAGTTGAAGTGAAAAAATTATTGAAAATTATAAAAAATTTATTGAAAAAATTATTAAAAATCATAAAAATTTATTTAAAAAATTATTAAAAATCTTAAAAAATTTATTTAAAAAATTATTTTATTTAAATAATAAATTTAAAAAATAATTTTAACAAACAAATATTTAAAAAAGTCGACAAAAATTTTGAAATCTGCAAAATAAAATTTCTTTAAAGCAATATTACACAAAAACGTAGAAATAATTTTCAAACAAAAAAATTTTTTTAACAAATTTTGAAAACATAAGAAACACAATTTTTATTAAAAAAAAAAACAAAAATTTAAAAAGTTTGCAGAAAATAAAAAAAAAACAACTGAAAAAAATATTAAAAAAAAAATTTTAATAAAAAATATTTTGAAAAAAAAATCAAAATACAAAAACTACAATACATAAAATTTGTATTAAAAATTATTTCAAAACGACATATAATTATAACAAAAAAAAAATAATTTTTAAAGCATACTAAAACTCATTTAAAAATATTTTCGGTTAAGTTCGAACAAATATTTAAAAACAAAATAAATAAATATTAAAGTTTTTTTATTAAAACAAAAAAAAATTATTCTAAAAAAATAACTATTTTTGAATAAAAAAAATTTTTATTTAAAAAAAATTATTATTTTTGAAAAACAAAAAACATTATTGAAAACAAAAAACAAATATTGGGAAAATTTTAAAAAAGATATTGTGGAAAATATAGTTAAAAAGTGACCAATAATTTAAGAAAAATATTTGAAAATATTTAAAGCATATATTATAAGAAATTATAATTAAAAGAAAAATTAATTTAAAATAAAAACTAAGAATATACCCAAAAATATACTCATATACCCAAAAATATAACCAAAATATAACCCTTAAAATTATACCCAAATCGACATAAAACACAAAACAAATCAAATATTTTTTGTATTGCAAAAAGTGCTACTGCCAGCCAGTCCCCCCAAACCCTCATGTTAAGAAAGTGAAATTTCACGCACACACATACATATAAAGAGAAAAAGAGGAAAGTGCAAATAAATATTCAAGTGTAAATTCTTAACAGCAGTGTTTAAATCATAAAGCGACAATATTTTCATCGTCAACAACTACAACAACAGCAACACAATGGGTACGAAATCGCCTGGTGGACCGCAACGTTGTCGGCTGATATTACAGCGCTGTCTCGCCATACAGCTGAGCAAACCCGGTCATACCCCGGAGGACTTTTGGATGTACGATTCGGGTTATATGATCTTTCAGGTGAGTTGCCACCGAAAGTGCGCACACACCCATACATATGTATGTACATGCAACGGCGTATAAGTGTCGCAGAAGCGCAGCCGTAAACGTGTTTTTGTGGCACACATAAGTGTTGTTGTTGTTTGTTTTGTGCATATACATAAGTATGCTGGAGATATGTGGGCATAGCCGCTTTTTTCACAACTTTCTTAAACGCTTTTTTTCCTCGTGTTTTTGTTGTCTTTCGTTTATTTTACGATTTAATTGTGCGGCAGTGTTGGCTGGTGGTCGGTCGACGGTCGGTGGTCGATGCGTGGCGCTGCCGCGAACTGGCTTTCGATTTGTGTCACACTTAAGCCGAGATATGCTTTGCTCGCGGCCTTGGCCCTTTTCTTCACGTGTTTGTCCACTTGTGTGTTAAACTTGACTTAACTTTCAATTAGAGTAAATAAAAGTACAAGCACACACACATATTCATACTTGTACATACATGTGTATACTCGTACATTGTGCAGACAGCATTTGTATTAAGTGTCTACAGCTCGCTCGTAGATAAAAATCAGCGAAAATTTTATTGTGGCAGCGAATGTCGGCCGTGTCTGCGTCGATTTCAGTGTCTTTAATTGTTTTGTCTCTAGTAAAAGGTAATTGTTGGACTATTAAATTTAAGCTACAACTGTTTGTGAGCGCTGACACATATTTTTACGCACACATTTTCACCTATGTGAGCATGTCGCCCATTCAACTTACACGTTGACTTTCAAATTTCAATTTCGAAAAAAACTTTTAGGCTTTGGAAACACCCTAAGTAGGGTTTAAATTGATTATGTCATATATACGAAGACACTGCAACTAAAACTACTGTGTGCAAGAATTGAGGCTTTTCGAGTGCGATACCGTTACTTGTACGTGTATTTTTATGTGTAAAAAGCCCTTAATTTTGGCCGCATCGAAGCAGTTCACAGATAAAAGCTCCCTTACAAAGGCCGTATTTTGAGGGATAAGTATCCGTAGTAGCTATCGTCACCGATCTGGATCTGGCCTTGAAGAACAATCCATGCCAAATTCCGTGAACATACTTTGACAAATAAAAAAGTTTTTCATGCAAGAACCGGATTTCGATCGGTTAGTTTATAAGGTAGCTATATCCAATATTGGTCCAATATCGGCAATTTGGACACAGAAGCAGCTTCTTGGAAAGAAATGGTCCTATAAAGCATTTCAAATCGATATCTCAAAATCTTAGGAATATAAAGTAGTAAACATTTACTTAAAGAAATGAAGTCGAAACGAAAGTGATTTACTTTCTTTCTGTTTTTGCAAACAAGAACTCTATTTAGCTTATCATAATTTTTATTTACTCGCCAAATTGCCGATATTCCTAAAGCCTGTTACTAGCTTTTTGAGAAAATTAATATTATCAAATCAAATTCTTATGAGTTACCTAGTAGCTTGAGGGGAATGTGACCGAGTTGCGTTTCCATTGGCTTATTGCGTTCCAAAACTGAACCTCGCGCGTGCTTAGCTCTTATACAACTATGAGATCCTTTTGACTTAGCGTGGAGCCCATGCGATCTGCTGAACTACTTGCCTTGAGCAAAGCTCATTTTACCGCTTTGGTAGGAGTTTTTACAGAGCACTGTTCAATAGATATTCATCCTATAAAAATAAAAATCTTGCCGGACGCTAAACTTCAAAGTTGTATGGGGAAGGGTGAGAGGGAAAGATACATGCACTTCTCCTCCATTTTCCAGCCTTTGCAAACCTGAAACTGCAACATCTCAGTCGTCTTACGTGCGGTGAACCAGAAAACTTTAGCCAAAACTGACATTAGCCTATTCAACAAATTTGTGATGGGCTCAAAGCGCTTTGTCCCTTTATAAGGGTCTTATGCTCCGCTATATAGGAGTTTTTAGGTACCACAATCTGTCGAGGTTTTGACCTCTTAACCTTACCTAACCTTTGTAATTCCGCTCAAATGCCGCTATATTCGACTACTTATTACAAAGTTATTTCTTCCCATCTTCAAACCAAATCGAAGTATGACGCGGAACTTTTTGGTAACCAAATTCGACCTTAAAATATATAGCAACAAAATATATTTTCAAAAAAGGTTAGGAAAAGTATAACTCCCAAAGCTCTGTAAAATCAGACGAAGCTTACTATATATCATAAAATAATCATATTTAGAAAGTATGTGTTTGTATATGAATTGTCTCTGAGTGAACTCGAAAAAAGTTGAAGATTGAATCTGTGAATTACTCAACTTCCGAAACACAAATTTATGAATTATTGAACTTGTGGAACACAAGGCTATAAAGAATTGAACTTATGGAACACTATGCTTTAAATAATTGAACTTGTGGAACACCAAGTGGTAAAAATAGCAACTGAGGAATACAAGGCTGTCAGTGCGATTTATTTATATTCTAATTAAAACAGACGACTTAGTTTGGGCTAAATATAAAACGGTATTGAATTTACTAGTTATTTTTCTTGGTATTTAGTAATAAAGAGGTCTTTATTCAAGGAAACGGTGCATTCGACACTTTTGTGGCATAGACAAAAGGGGCACACGAAGTCTTAGCGCCAGCTGAGAACAACAACTATACCCAAACACTCTTGTT
The DNA here is from genome assembly GCF_023373825.1 of Bactrocera dorsalis. NCBI lineage: Eukaryota > Metazoa > Arthropoda > Insecta > Diptera > Tephritidae > Bactrocera > Bactrocera dorsalis. The sequence goes on along the minus strand of NC_064307.1, from coordinate 17,089,552 downwards.
TCCAAAAAATTTTAATTTCAATAGACTTCTAGTTATTTCCACTTGAAGAACTAAATTCATTTAAAATATTTATAATTAAACCAAGCGTAAAGATGCTATCATAAAAACGAAACTTACCAAACAGTGCAACAAAATATCTTTTTTGCACATGACTGCGCCCGCACAGTAAGGCACGTAGTTAGTTTTGATAAATCGTCTGCAGCCGAAAAACTTTCAAACAACAATTGCCACTGCAACAGCCAAAAAGTTCACCAACCACCAACCACCACCACTCGCACATGTTTTCTAACGCCAGCATTTCCTTTGCAAACAAAACAAGCGCCCGCTAAAGCTGGCTTACTGCAGGGAAGCAAAAAGGTTGTGCTTTTGACTAGGCGTCACAAGGACTAGACATGCCACAAATGCAACTTGCAACACTGCAATTGCCGCCGTGGAGCATACGGATATAATTCACTATTTGAATAGCGCTTCATTGGCAGCTCGGCATGTTGAACTGCATTCATTGCACCACGCACACACACATAGCCACTAACGTGCCCCAAATTGCAAGTCAAGCGGAAATATGGCTGTCCGCCCTGCAAACACAGCCCACAAACAAAATATATCGTGAGCTTGAAGACACCCGCTTGTGGCTGAACCTTTCTGTGTGGCCTTGCACTTGCATACGGAGCTGGCATTGCACATCTGCGTGCGTGTGTGTGTGCGTGTTTGTTGCGGGTTATTGATGACTTTGAGAAGTTATTGCACTGCAATTTCCGGTCTTTGTTTGTTACGTTTTTTGCCTGTTTTTTGTGGCTGTGTGAATACTGCAATTCTAAATAGAAGTACTAATATATGCAAATACATATACACCTATGCATTGGTATGCATTTCTAATATTGTATTATACTCGTATATACATACATATTTATACATATATGTATATGTATGTATGTATGTAAAGGGTGATTTTTTTGAGGTTAGGATTTTCATGCATTAGTATTTGACAGATCTCGTGGGATTTCAGACATGGTGTCAAAGAGAAAGATGCTCAGTATGCTTTGACATTTCATCATGAATAGACTTACTAACGAGCAACGCTTGCAAATCATTGAATTTTATTACCAAAATCAGTGTTCGGTTCGAAATTTTTTATCGACAAATTTTGTTCAGCGATGAGGCTCATTTCTGGTTGAATGGCTACGTAAATAAGCAAAATTGCCGCATTTGGGGTGAAGAGCAACCAGAAGCCGTTCAAGAACTGCCCATGCATCCCGAAAAATGCACTGTTTGGTGTGGTTTGTACGCTGGTGGAATCATTGGACCGTATTTTTTCAAAGATGCTGTTGGACGCAACGTTACGGTGAATGGCGATCGCTATCGTTCGATGCTAACAAACTTTTTGTTGCCAAAAATGGAAGAACTGAACTTGGTTGACATGTGGTTTCAACAAGATGGCGCTACATGCCACACAGCTCGCGATTCTATGGCCATTTTGAGGGAAAACTTCGGACAACAATTCATCTCAAGAAATGGACCCGTAAGTTGGCCACCAAGATCATGCGATTTAACGCCTTTAGACTATTTTTTGTGGGGCTACGTCAAGTCTAAAGTCTACAGAAATAAGCCAGCAACTATTCCAGCTTTGGAAGACAACATTTCCGAAGAAATTCGGGCTATTCCGGCCGAAATGCTCGAAAAAGTTGCCCAAAATTGGACTTTCCGAATGGACCACCTAAGACGCAGCCGCGGTCAACATTTAAATGAAATTATCTTCAAAAAGTAAATGTCATGAACCAATCTAACGTTTCAAATAAAGAACCGATGAGATTTTGCAAATTTTATGCGTTTTTTTTTAAAAAAAAGTTATCAAGCTCTTAAAAAATCACCCTTTATAACTACATTAGAAAAAGTTGGTTGACTGTAGTGACTAGCAGTCGCTTTTAAAGCCTTAAAACGGCTTTATTCCATTTAAATTGGTTTTAAAGTTATATTTTTTTCCCTGGAGAGAAAGATTTATTTGTGAAAATAGAGAAGTATAGTCAATTTTGTCAAATACCGGGGTAAAAGTCGGTGTATCTCCTCTTATAACGCTCACTATTGAAGATGACGGCATTTCCTGCCTCGTTTCGAAATAAATATGATCCCATGACGTCGGACGCCACAATACCCACCAAAAGGCAGATTTTTAGGGAAACAATTGCGTTTCCGGAACCACACCTGGATTTATCTTACCTCAATAGCGACAATTGGATATGTTGACGCTATCATTAAGCCAGAAATGGATCTTAACTGAGAAGACCGAGTTTTGTGCGAAGTGCTGTTCCAGTAACCACCGAAGAGCGTGAACTTGTGTAATAATCTAGGCCAACTTCCAAGCGTTTTACCAATGTGAAACGCGATATGATATAATAAATCAATAAATCGACAGATACTGTTGCAACTTCACTTTTGATATTCGTACGAAGTTCATTAATCGTGACTGGCTTGTTAGCATAAACCATGACTTTGACCAATTGACTGGGTCATTTCGTGAAATAACACATTCTGTTGTTGGAACCACATATTGTCCAAGTCCATAATATCAAATTCGTCCCAAAAATATTCGGTTGTCATTGAGCGGTAGCGATTCACAAGAACGTGCCAATCTTGATGATTACGGAAGAAGTACGGCCCAAACCGTAACTTTTTCGTAATACAATTTTGCATATTGACGAAGCCATACAGCCAGAAATAAACCGTATCACTGAAGATAATTTTTCGATGAAAATCCGGATCAATTGGATCTTGTAAGAATGTAGGTCAATATCTTTTTGCAAAATTTGCTACAACGACGTCACAGAGATGCACAGCACTTCATAATGACGTCTGAGAGACTAATTTGCGGCAGCAATATTCTAGATCTTATGTACAGACACTTTTTTGTCACGTAAAAATTTTGTACTGTGCCTGTGAATTCCAAATTTTCAACTAGACGATCAGTCGTTTTTCCGAAAGGACGATTATGGCGATCATAACTTGAACGTAGCGCTCAGTCTACTTTTGTAGCGTCCCCATTGAAAACCCCGTTACAAATATACATACAAACTAGCAGACCCGGCCACGCGTTGCTGTGGCTGAGTGATTCAAGAAGGATTTGAAAGACAAAATTTAACACAAATTAAAATAACATTTTTAAAACATATTTATCTAATAAATACTTTCAATATTTTTATTTGATATATGTATATACCCTAAATGTCTTTAATCGTAATAAATCACAGTTAATGTTCAATGAAGCGCCAATCGATGTACAATATTTTTGGTCAATCGGTCATTTGTTAATACAAATAAACTTGATGGTCTTCCTACTCGTGAACACGCCACGTATAATTGCCCATGGGAAAAACATGGATTTTCCAAGTCTAATCCGCAAATAGACATTGTTTGGCCTTGAGATTTATTTATAGTCATAGCGAAAGCTAAACGAATGGGAAACTGTAGCCTTTTAAATGGTATGGGAGAATCGGATGGTATCATCGGAATACGTGGTAACAAAAAAATTTCTCCTTTAAACTTTCCTGTCAAAATAGTTGCTTCAAGAACGTTTCCAGTAATTCTTTTGATCACCAAACGTGTGCCGTTGCATAGTTTAGGAGGGTTTAAATTACGCAGTAGAATAATCGGTGATGCAATTTTCAATCGTAGATTGTGTGGTGGCATTCCTGATATGTCTAAAGAATTTAAAAATTCAATTGGGGAATTCACTGTCTCGTTTTCTTCTACAGTAGCATCGATAGACTTAAATGACACGAAATCACCTGGTAATAATTGTCGTATCTGGTAGTTAATCAGATCAACATCAACATGTTTCGTTGCTAAAATTGCACGATTACTAAACCAGTCATCATTATTTAGTATATCTGGGAAGACACTCTCAATCGGTTCATTTTTTTAGTTTGAACAAACAGTACAGAAATTATCTGGCAATCTAATATGTTGAGTATCTTGATGAAATTATATTTCACCGTTTCCAAGATCCAGTAATTGTTTAGAAAATTCTTGTGCTGTTGGATCATTTTGGAGTTGTACTCGCATGTTTTTTGTCAGTCTGAGTGTTTCAACATTTCTCCATAAAATTGATTGTTTTAGACATGCATTAACTTCATCTGCAAAAGTAGAGCGAGGAATAAACTGGCAAACGTTTGCCGAAAATCACCAGAGAGTAATAAAATAGTACCACCGAAAAGTCTGTTACTATTGTTTAAATTCTGCATAGTCTGCATATTTAATGCTTCCAGTGAATGTTTATGAGCCATAGTACACTCATCCCAAATTATGATCGAAGTCTTCCGTAACACTGCTGCCATTCCGCTTCTTTTTTTGATATTACACATTGCACTTGGATTGTTATGAATATCTAATGGTAGCTTGAAAGCGGAATGTGCTGTCCGCCCACCATCCAACAAAGGAGCAGCTATGTCTGATGATGCAACTGCTAATGCAATTTTATGTTGTGACCGTAGTTTCGCAAGAATGAAAGATAACAAATATGTTTTACCGGTCCCACCTGGTGCATCTAAATAGAAAAAACCGCCTTGTTTGGCATTAACAGCCAACATAATTCGATTGCATATACTCTTCTGCTCTTCAGTTAATAATGGTTCATTGTTAGTAACAAATGTATTTAAATCACGATTATTAAATTGTTCTTCTCGCTGTAAATCACTATTTACTAAGTCTGTAGCTGGGCGATCAGGAGATGGAATACCATAATTACTAAGTGGTAAACTTGAGATCATAATACATAAATCTTCAATCATTAATAATGCTTCGTTATACATATCTTGTGTGAAGTCTAAGTTTGTAGAGTGGTTCGTTTGTTTATGTCGGTAGAGTATATCTTCAGTCATGTAGTTTTTATATTTTTCCCACAATGTAGATGACTGTGTTGGAAAACATGTCGTCAAAATAATGGCAAATAGTTGACGAATATTACTCGGCGAGGACGTTAAAGCAGCATCAGCAAGTGTCAGATCCCAATGTCTGTCATCTTCTAAAAGTTGCAACGCATGACATGCATCTTTATATGTACTAAACACTTGGCTATTAACTGTTCGTAAAAATTGAAAAGAGATTGGTCCAGGAACATTTACCAACAATAAACGCAGAAAAAAGCATTCACGTTGTTTTGGATGTACAGTATAAAGTCGTCCCAGTGTCTTAGCTTTAAATATGCCTGCAATTGAAGGATGTCGTTCTCCCTTTTTACGTGGTTCCCATTTTTTAGCTGACGTGTTCCATGTAAAATAGCATGGAATATCAGTGTATAATAGTGTTTTTGCGAATTGATCATACATATCAGTTTTTTTGACAAAGAGTGAAAAAATTCGGTTAGTGTCGTTTTTTGTGGTTCACATGCTCTTTGCAGAATATTTTATTCGGTGAAATACACACGCTGTCCAATTTAAATATTCACTGCAAGATGTTGGATTAACACAGGTGGAAGGAAATGAAGTGACCTTAACTGAGCTAAGAATTATTTCATTCGTAAATTTGTAATTTAATTAAACTTATTGTGCTGGTAACCCTTCTCTTTATTTGCTTATACGCTTTGCATAACACTTTTCCAATTGGAAAATAACCGTAGGTTCATGTCGTTGCTAAATTTTACATGTTGAGAAAGCAGAATATTTAAAAATTGTAGCTTATATAAAGTGATTGTATTTTTAACATAGCGCCATCTGTTAGAATCTTTTTGTACTAATAAATAATACAAATAATTTGCAATAATATAATATTGCGAGTATAAATTGAGATGTAAGCTATCCTATCATCTAAGTTGGACCGAATTACATGTATATGCCAAATTTTCATGAATATCCAGACATACACACGGACACTGGATTTTTATATATTAAGATATTGAATTCAAAAATTCTTCATTACCTTCAGCTATTTTTGACATTTTAGTAAATGGTTGTGGTTTTACCCCTACACCCCTTGACTACAACACAAAAAAACTGACGTGTTAGGAAATTTTTACAATCTTTTATCAACCCAAAATTAGCAAGAAACAGCATCTAACATAATAGTTTCAAAAATGACAGTAAAGTAGTGTAATTTATCAGAAGAAACTAAAAAAATTTGTCGAGAAAGAAGTCCATTTTAAGGAGTTTACCTTAAATTTCAGACCTTATTTGGATTATTAGTATTGAAAATAATAAAAGAAAAGTATATAATATGTATAATCGCTTCTAAATAGGAACTTATTCCTAGGAATTTTTATAAAAATGGATTTCATAAGATTTTTTAAATGTCTGATTACTGCTTTCATCGCCTAAAAAGTTTTTAATCAGGAAAAAGTATTTCGATTATTGAGGTTAAGTAGCACTACCAAAGCAGGCTATAATTGCTTGCTTACAGTGAGATCCTCCTCATTATGACTTATGAGTTTCTAATAGCATACTAAACTTCACAAGAATTAAAAAAAGTTTCAAAAAAATATTTAAAAATATAATCTTATTCTTCGAAGAGCAAATTTGTTTAAAAATATGGCAGTTCTGCAGCGGATTGCAATGAAGATCGATCAAAGTTATCGATTGTCAAACTGAATTGATTTTTTCACACCCATTTATTTTGCTTTCGCTGTCATGAAATATTTGATTTTAATTTTTAGCCTAACAGCAAATTCAAACTCCATGTCTAATTTGGAATGGATGTTTTCCCACTCTGTAAATAGTTGAATCTTCACTAAGCGATATTCACACGCGGCAAATTGACTCTCAGCCATTTTACTAGAAACTTGATTTTTATCTTACCTAGTTTATGATATATTATATTTAATTAATATTCAAATAAAAATTCTCTTAAAATCCGCTAATAAAAAAAATTATTACTTGAAGCCTAGCGGGGGGCAAATTTTAACCATTTATTTTGATTTATGAAAACTTCTCAGACTTTGAACTCTAATATGAAATTTGATTAGCTTTTTAATACATTTTTAATAAATCTAAACTAAATCTTATCTTAAGCGCAATATTAGTTAAGATTTATTGCTATTAATGCCTTGTAACTTAAGCTCATATTTTATAGGTTTTTAGTTTAGGGTAAATAAAATTTAGAAATTTTAGGTTATGGAGAAAAAAAATTAATTAGAATAAAGTAAATTTTTCAACAAATATTATTTATTGTTTTTGTTTATATATTCACTATTATTTATTTATTTATTATTTTTTGATTTATGGTTTAAGTAAATGTATGTAAGTAAAGAACTAACAAAAATGAAAAAATACACTTCTTTAATAATTACTTGCAGTTTATAAATTTGCATCCATAAAAATTTAAAAAATTATATTTTCTCTAATTTGATGCCATATAAATATCACATATTTTGCAATTTTTGCCAACCAAACATTTCTTGCTCACCAATGTCAATATATGAACGAACATAGGTCGGTCGCATAGAGGCCACTTACGAGCTGTAGTTCAATGATTTATTTTTGCGTATACATGATATTAACACGAACGGCAACAACTACAATAATAATGCCATTATTCGCAAACGCTTTTCAAATTCACGCTCCAACAACAACAAGTACATACAATACATAGATATATGTATTATAACAGCATTTGACATTGCACTTGACACCGCCGATGTTCACAGAAATTTATATAATTTCAGTTTTAACGCGCTTTTTCCATAGTTTTCTATTCACTTGCCGTTTTCAATGCAAAACTCTAATTATTGCTAATTTCGGAGCAGAGTGTTAAATGTTAATTGCCATGCTTCAGTTAACTGAAAAACCTTTGTTTCGAAATTTATTTATTTATTTAAATATACAATACCGAGATGCCTTCAGTTGCATAATGCCAGCGTTGCTTTATATTAGTTTACAAGCTAATTTTAGTTTATTGCACAGACACGATACTATTTCATGAAGTTAAAGCGCGATTTATGTGACATAAAGACTTGATTATTGTTGCGGTTTTCGGAAATGAATGTGATGAAGTATGATTTCAGTTTTGTAGCGATACAAGTTATTGCTATTATCTCCTTTGATATATCTGTTCTCTCTCGACTTATTTATATCTAATAATAGTGATGATAAGTGATCAGTAGAACTTGGTGTTTCAAAGCTTCAACCAACAAATTTATACTTAACAGCATTTCTTAGTATATATCAACATCAATTTATTGCCAGAAAAACCGATTTTTTTGCAATACAAACTATTACTAGGAAAACTGGGTCTGTGAGGTGTCCCAGGCCGGGGAACATTGAAATGATCCAGTACTTCGATTCCATTCCTTACAATCTAGATTACTGAATCGCGGAACCTTAAACTGTGATCTCTTCCCTGCTCACACACCAGCGATATATGTATTTATGGGCGGGTCGAAGTCGATGGAGATGAGTTGCTTCTTCGTATGAATCGAAGTTAAGGGAGAGTCAGAGGTGGAGTCTACCATCGGCAGCACTCCATCAACTCTAGTTTCAGACTTCCAGACCACTGTAGCTTCTTACAAACAGATGTTGCTACCGTCAAGTGTGCTCTGATAGCCGAGTGCCTATACAAGTTTTGAGCTCGCTGACTGGGCGCTCAAACCTAGTCAAGGAGTGTATGGCTTCATTAGCAGAGGCTTCAAGTTTTTTCATATAAGACTTTTATAGCTGCGCGATGACAGCAGAATTGTCGGAAACTGCAAAGCCGATGAGATTTCTAGGGAGGGCACTTTTACCCAATGTCATCCGGTTGAAAACGAATCAGTTGTCCGATGTCTTTTTGCGCTCTAGCGCTGAACCTTCTGTACTCTAATGAGCGCTGTGAGATTGTTCTGACCCAAAGTGAACCGTTAGAGGTCCTCCGACCTACTTGCAGTAGGTATTTTGACTGGACACTGTCCAAAAGGTACACACTTGTTAAAACTAAATATTTTGTCCGGCGCTCTTTGCCAAAGCGTCATGAAGAAAGCCGAGGTGGAATCATTTTGTCGCAGACTGGTAAATGTGTGATTGAAATATTGGCGTAAACACAACTTTGGAGAATCCAGCGAAGTGGCTGGCGTATTATGAATTGTAGTAAACTCAAAACGCTTCATCGATCTATAAGATGATGCATTTTAGAGAGTTTTTGTGTAAAACAAAGAACAAATATTTGTCCAAGTCAGATCCATCGATTTTGGATCAATCCTATACCTAATCTAACCTACCCTGACCTATCGAAGACATTGTAATGTCGAGCCGTTTGAGTCGGTCTGCTTGAGCACATATAACTTTCCTAAGTGCTTTTGGTGATTGAAACTTGTTTAACCTTTGAGTAAACCACATACCCAACTGGACATAGAGAATTAGGGAAGAAAGTGTACACCGAAGCATTTGAAATATACTGCACCTGTTTTTAAATTTTAGTATTCCTCGAGAGATTTCCTGAGCTCCAAAAAAAGGTTCTCCACTGCTGCAACAATTAACATCTTTTCCGTGAGGAAACCTAAAAAACAATTATTTTCTGAAATAGATTGTCTGTACAATGATCTGGGCAGGAGAAAAAAATAAAAAATAGATAAAAAGGCCGGGTTTTAAACATAAAAAATTTACTTTCACAAAACTCGGTAGCTTTTGGTGGCTCATAATGCGATTTTTAATCAGATAAAAAAAAAACTGGTTGGTCATTTTATGAAGAACTATTTACATAAAGAAATATGTATGAAAGTTAGTTGTCATTTGACTCCGGATAATCACTTAAATAATATTGAAAAAAGTGCAAAAAGCAAATAAGGTCTAAGCCAACATACTGCTAGTGTAAATACTATTAAGGGCATTGCCATGTAAAGTTTCCATCCGTTCCTGATGTAAATATCTCGCGGTTGGCTTTAATCTTTTTCGCACACATTAGTTTCCAATAAAATATTTGCATAAACCGTAAATATTTGAGATATTGAACTGACATCATCACTCAAAATATATTTACATTAGATATTTGTACCCTTCTTGATCACTTCGGTAAGCAATATTTACATGCGGACATATTAAGGTGTGCGCATGTCGGTGCAGATTAGTGAATATTATGCTATGCGATGTAAATAATTTATGTAAAATGAAATTGGAAAACCTATTTCTAATGCGTATAATGGCTTTGTTAAGTAAATACGACGGATGAATTAACAAACACTTGACATTTGATTGAAAAACGCCGATCATTAGCTAGTTTGAGACACACTGGCAACCTTGGCGAGTCATAAATGCGTATGCCGAACTCATAACTACTTACAACAAATAAGTTTTAGCGCTCAAAAATTAGCATTTACAAATTGTCATAGTGCTGTGCATGTTGTTGGTGTTGTTGGCGGCGGCATTAGTGGCGGAAATGTGCCAAACAAGGCGCGGAAATCATCAAATGTTCAACTGTAAGGCATTGTTTTCTGAAAGCACGCATGCAAATGTGCTTACATGAGGCTTAAGATGCTAAGTGTACTATACTATACTATATGCATATACGTTTGCATGTATGTATATATTTATATAGTTTATATATGTCCGTGTTGCTTATCCCAAAAGCAGTAAAAGTGTGCCCAGACGCATAAGTTATAATGAGTGTTACATATTTGCTATATTAGAGCGGGTCGATTTACAGGGAACCAAACAAATGGAAAAATCTCGCGCGTGGCAAATGTTCTGCGGATCATTCTGAACAACTTTGCCTAAGTAAGTGTGGGTTTGAAACTGGTTTCGAGGCAGCGTTTTTTATGGTGAATTTTTTTAGGGACATTAAAAGTTTGTTCTTTAGTTGTTGAGATATTCGAATAAAATTTAATACGTGCATTTTGACATTATATTGTTCATTTGTCAGAATTGGCCAGAGCGGACAACTATATCTCCCATACAACCGATTATTAAGATTTTTCAAACTTCGCCTAAGTAATTGCAGATTCCAAACCTATTTTAGACCCATTGTCTCTTAGGCAAAATTGTTCAAAATGCTCCATAGGACATTTCCCGTATACACGATTTTATAGAAAAAATAATCGATCCGCCCTAATGTATATATATATTTATAAGGGTGCGTCAAAAAAAAATTTTGTTCTTCTTAGATCGTTTTGTAGAGAATTTAACGATCTTCCAAAATGGTCTAAAATGAATTTTTGCTAAGTCAATTCGTTCAAAAGCTATTCGAGATCAAAGTACAACCTTAAATAGTAAAAGATAATTTTCACAAACTTCTCAAAAAACTATCCTTCAGCTCAAACTTTTCCATATTTTGTTTTTTTTTTTCTTTTCAATATTTAGAACGAAATTATCACTTTAACAAAGGAAAAAATGTAACTTTTTTTGGCTCTACCTAATACTTATTTTTATATATGTAAGTGTCAAAAACATGAAGCAAACGAAATTGTTACATCTTAACCGCCCCCCTTCTGAGTCATAAAACAAATTTGCTTCATTGAAATGTCGCTTGAACGCTAGTTAGCTAACATTATATGCTTAACAACCTACAAATAGAACGTGCAACACAACAGACCCGCCTTTGTACAAGTATGACGCTATCGACAAGCATGCGCATATGTACTTAGTTTCAAACACTTGTTCTCCCAAAAGTAGAGCAGATGTTTAACATTTAAGACCGTGTTCGAAACAAATAAAACCGCTATTAACACAGTTTCGAATATGTCGCACTGTGTGCCACTTAGCGAGCTAAATTATTTTAGATGTTTCTTTTTTGTTTTTTTTTCCTAAAATTGCCTCTGCTTTTCTTAGCAACGCTGCAAGTCTGACAATATTGTTTTACATACATATGTATATATATATTTTTTTTGCTTTTCATACAAATATCCCCACTTTCTATTACATAATCCAAACAGCTTTCCACACTTTTCTGCCATTTTCCCTCGAAATTTCGTTTACTTGTGAGTTTTCGTTTAATTTTCTGCGTCGCAACAACAATGTACCGTTTTTGGCTAAATGGCAAAATAAATTTGCATACTTAATGAGCGGAAATCAAGCGAGTCATCTTTTCTATAAAATTTCACTTCACATTCGCATACAATTTGTCAGTTATGTTGGGCAAACAATAGATGAATTAGCGGTATTCACAGCGATGAGCTATAAAGTTTCGGAACGAATAATGTTTTGACAAAAATGTGTGTAAATTTCAGGTATCATATTGTACTACTTATCCTGTTTAGAGTGTGTATAGTGCTCATAACCTGAAAAGCCTTAAAAGAATATTACGATATCATGCTGGACCTCTAATGTTTCATATGTGGGCTGCGTCAGTATTGTTTTTCTAGCTCTTACTTAAACACTGACTCTCCGATGCTTTTAGCCAGAACTGTTTCAAAGTATAAATTTAGTTCCCGAAGTTAGACAAAAATTCAGACTTATTCGCCTATAAGCCAATACTTTTTTGATGATTAATTTCAGTAATTATCTCGAGAAATAGTTTACATATGGTTTTTGAACCCGAAATAACATCATGAAAAAATTTGCTTGAACCAAACCACAGCACAAATAGTAGATTGTGGCTTACATTTTCTTATAACATAAAAATAAAGTGCTTCAGATTCTTTTTTCCAAACAACAGTGACCAGTACCAGCTCTCTTACCATAAATACCTGGGTTTTTCCTATATTTCTGATATTAAAATTAAGAGTAAATATTTATGGCTAAAAGTGAGTTTATTTTTCTCAAAATAGACTTTACACAACGCAAAAGTTACGGAGCTATGTATTTTCGAAGCAATCGACCCGTCCGAAAACGTGAATTATCTGAAAGTAATATTTCACTAATCCATTGAGCAAGCCCTCGAAATGGTAGATCTTGGTGAAACCAAATACGTATGTAAATCACGAAATTTTCAGTCATCTAATATTCAGTTACCAACGGGACATAATACAACACCATACCGTTTTCTCTTTGGCAGCAAAAAAAAAATGGTACCTCTCCAATTACTTCAGATTCTTTTCGTCTCAAATGGTGCAATTTTGCTGGTTTACATACCCATTGAAAAAAGCCACAGAAAACTCGAAAATGTTGGATTTTCTTGAAATTTTTCAAAAGCCCGTAGAGAGAAGCTTGGAAGCTCGAACGATTCTTGCACTAGCTATATTTTGTGCACTTTCAATTTAAGATATCGTAGTAAAAGTCGCCAAGTCGTTTCATATGACCAGTCCGAATTGCTGCGAATGACGCCAAATCGACTCTTCACGAGCTTTTATTTCAGGCATCTAATCGGTTACCTACGATGTTATCAAATAATTCATGGGTCTCAAAATAGTTGATGGTGTAGCGAATAGTATGCTCAGTGGGCCGTTTATGTTGACCATAAGTTGATCGAAGTGCGCAATACACATTCTTTACAGAACGTGAAATTTCTTAATAAAGTTGTACCATTTGCAAACTTTACCCAGGCGTAAGTCTTTTCATAATGAAATACCAAACGATACCGAACAAAAATAACATGACAGCGTGACACAACTTACGCGTGATCTGTTCAAAAGAGAGTACTGAAAAATTATATGCATATTTTGGCTAACTTGTTATTACACACGTGTGGAAGAGGGACAATCTTTATATAATATGTTCCAAGCCTCCTTTTTATACTCTGAGCAGAGTATATCAAGTTATCCATGAAGTTCGTTACACAAAAGAAAACGTCGAAAATCCTATAAATTATATATGTAAATTATCGATTTAGCCACATCCATCTGTCTTCTCATCAGATTTACAGACAGTCAGTAAACATATATGCGACTAGTCTTTTAGTTTTTGAGATATCGACCTGAAACATGTCCCGCACATGTCCTCTTTGCATCAAAAATCTGCTCATATTTCGGTTCCGATCGATATTCGCAACCGTATTCATTTGACGAGGTAGGTTCACGAAATTTGGCAAGGAATAGTGTCTAAGATAACGCAATAATCTCCAGAGAAATTTTTCTGATAGGACGACTATAGCATATAACTGTCATACAAACTAAATGAGCAAAACTAAGTTTTTGTTTAAATATCTTGTATTTATAAAGGGTATTATACCTTCGATGCAACCGAAGTTAATAAATAAAGCATAAGACATAAAATTTAATTTCAACTATTTTGCCTCCACTGTGAATGCCCTCATGTATTTGCATTAGTTAATTAAGTAATGATACAATTAAAATGTTTTTTGTCACTTAATATCTTTTTTTTTTTTTTTGTTTTTGACATTAAACCACTAATACGAGTACTAATTAAGCGGATATTACGTTAATACTTTAAAGCAGAGATATTCACTTAATTATGTATAATATGAGGAAGTTGAACTTAAAGTGCCGCGTTGAAAGGGAAAACGTGAGTTGGACACTGGGGTTAGATGTACACATGTATATGTATATATGTTTATATGCATGTAAGTATTTTCATATGTATGCATGTATGTATATGTAAATATATATGATATGCATAGCAGAGTACATTTTTTAACGCTGTTGAAAATGAAAGCAAGCAATTTAAATTATTTTTGGCAATTTTAGTCACATAAGGTACCGTTAATTTGCGAAAAAAGAGCAAAGAAAGCTAAGCCGAAGCAGTAGTGTATTAAAAATATAACTCAAATTAATTTAATGCAAATTTTTGAGGACTTAAAAATATTTTTGTAAAAGAATATATATGTACATATGTATATTTGTTTATATTTTAGTTCACTTATAAGTTATGTGCAACCTTTGTATCTAACAGTTGTTTGCTTACGTCACTCAGCATAAATTATTACAAAATCTGAAATTCTAATCCACACAGAAAATCAGAAAAATAATGCCAAAACCACAACACTAGCAAACAACAACCACCCGATACACCCACCCACCCACAGTTCACCCACCTCACCAAAGTCGCTTGCACGCAAAGTCACTCAATCATTGCGGTTCATTGCTCCCATTATTTGGGCAATTAAAAACTTTTTGCCGAATGACAATTCGCAATGCGACTGCCACACGAACACACAAACCCATACACATATGTATATACTATAAATATGCATGTGTATGGTTGTTGTCTGCGCTATCGTTGGCAGTGGCAGTGACGGCGGTGTTGCCACTCGCGCTGCATGCAAATCGAGTGACAATCACTTTTTGCAATTGACTGCGGCAGCAACCGCAAGTTAACTGTAAAGTGATTATGCGCCACACGCGGCATATGCATATACCATATATACATTTGTACATGTACATGTGTGGAGATAGTGCTGGCAACAACAACAGCAACGCGCTGCATGGAAGTGGCCATAAAGGCGACGCCGCCACACAAATTGTCGCATCAAAACTGTCAAAATGTCAACGATTTTTAGCGCATCATGTTGCAAATTGCATTGCAGTCGGGCCATTTGCATTTCTGCTGCGCTCTGGGAATTCATTTCATAATCGCATTAACGGCAACGCGGCGCGCTCTGGTGCCGTAAGCGCAGCAACGAAATTAATTTCTTGTTTATTGCAAATTGAGTTATTTTTGGAGATTATAAAAACGACTTAATTCGCAAATTGCTTTTAAATGTGAATTTACCTTTGCGGATATCTGGAATATATATGTATATTATATATATACATATATATTATATATATACATATATACATGTACATGTGTGTGTATTTTTAATGTTTTAAAAATAAATTTAAATTTAAACATACGGATGATAAAAAAGGGCAAGCCAGAGGTGCGTTTCTCAGTGGAAAATTTCAAAAGTGTGGTTAAGTAAACAAACAAGAAAAAAACGGTAACTTCGCCTGCCAAGATGATATAACACCCTTTACATCTGCTTTTTTATAGCATAAAAGGGTATAAAATATCTTTTTTCTTGATTTTGCTCGGACACTTTGTATGAAAGCTATAAGCTAGAGTAGTCCGAACTGAACAATATGTTCGGAGATTGTAGCGTTGCCCTAAGCATTATTATGTGCCAAATTACGTGAAAATATCTCATTAAATAAAAGAGTTTTTCATATAAGACTTTGATTTGGATCGGTCAACTTGTATGAGAGCTATAATCTAGAGTAGTCCGATCTGACTAATTTCTAATTCGGAGATTGTACTGTTACCTTTATCAATAATCCGTACTGATTTCGTGCTGATATCGTGTCAAATGAAAAAGTTTTCTCTACAAGAACTTGATTTCGACGGGTCAGTTTGTATAGCAGCCAGATGCTATAGTGGTCCAAAATCAGCGATTCTGACAACTAAGCAGCTCCTTAGGGAGAAAGTGTAGACAAACAGACGAACATAAATCGACTCAGCTCATCAGGCTGATTATTTTTACATATAAGACGTTTTCTTCAGTGTGTTACAAACTACGTGGCAATTTTTCTATATGGGAGAAGAGTTTATCCGAGCATAAAAATATACAAATGTTGATCAAAAGTCATTTAAGTGAATGCGTAATATAATTATTTTTCGTATTTTGTCATTTGGAGCTGATGTAGGGGTTTGTTAGCAATTTCGTTCTCTAAAGGTTGCTTATCACGCCTTAAAACAAACTATAGGACGATTTTTCAAACGGCATAAGTTCATTATCATGACCGGAAACATATTAAATAAGCAATAGCTCGGAAATCAATTAAGCTTTGAACGTAAAAGTGATCTTGCTCTCAGGTGGGTTTGATATTCTATTCCAATAGCATTGGAAACTAACTCTCTCAGCAAAAGTTTGTGGGTATATCTACACCATCATTTTATTTTTGGATATGAAAATATCAAAATGACCATGCCCACCTTCAATATAACGCATTGTTCAAATATACTTGCTCTAATGCCACCCAAACGTAAAAATCATAATACTATATAAAATGTTTGAAATATGTATTAAGCTTACATATAGACAGTGACAGATTCAGAGGGGGGAAATGGGGGACACACGCGACGTGTTTCTATGCGCGTCGTAGACGTTTGATATGATCAATCAATGTTGCTTTAGCATAAAGTGGTGAGTTTCGGTGGCACCAGGTCTTTTTGGAAGGCCGGGAAGAGACCTCTGATGAGGACCTGAAGAATAAGCAAATTCAAAGTGAAAACAATGCTCATTGTCGTTTTTGACATCAAAGGTATCGTTCACCATGAATTTGTTCCTCTTGGACAAACCGTCAACGCCAAGTTTTACGTGGAAGTCCTCAAGAGACTCAACCGAAGGGTCAACCGGTTCCAACAAAACATCGCAGACGACTGGAAGTTGCATCACGACAACGCCCCGGTTCACACCGCCTTTCTTGTGAACAGTTACCTAATCAAGGTCGCCATCCCAAAGCTACAACAGCCGAACTACAACCCAGTTTTTTAAAAATTTGTAATTATTGGTTCAATAATTTTTTTTTACATCGCCTTAGTTTTATTACTTTCCCTGTACTGCCTACAGGTATATCTTTTAAATGATTGGTAACCGATGTAAGCTAGGGGATATTAATGGGTTTTCCTTATAATGATTATGGGAATTTCAGTGAGTCTCGATGTTAAAGTAGTAAATATATTGAAATAAAGTTTTCATAAATTCTCAAAGATGTTGGGAGAATATATAATTATCGGTTCCAGTTGAACTCAGCACTTATGTAAATACGATCGTGAAAATCTTCTATTCTAATGGCAGTATACGTAATCGTGTCGGATTCTAGGTTTTATCAGACTAAAAGGTGCCAATTGCGTAACATTCTTCAAAATTATTATGAAAATTTTCTTTTTCCAACAAAACCACCGTTGAAAAGATTCGTGACTCAATTATTTAATCCGTTTTCATAAATAAAAAAATTGAGGTCACCAAATTAAATTAGTAATTTTTTCGAAATAAATTGGTTCGCCCTAATGTTTTAAAAAATGTATGAGAAATTTTTAATTATTGAGAATATATCACATTTTTATTATATTTTTATCCATAAAAATTAAAAGTCTTGAATTATACACAATCTTTACACCTACATACTAACATATGTCTGTGGAAACATATTCTCCACCACCTCGAAAATCTCCGTTAATTGAAAGTCTATATAAGCAAATTGAAAAATTCAATTGTCACGTATCGCCAACGACAACACTCGTAATAGTAATAAAACCGATAGCACAATCACATGCGCACTCTTACATATAGACATACATACATTTGCTTATAGTAGCTATAGACAAGTGCAGTATTGGAAAAGAATTAATGTTTATTTAAATTACTCACGCATGCCCAGTCGCACGCAACTTCATGTGTAAATACTGAATTGGCTGTCATATTATTGCTGTTTTTTCTTTTGATTTTTCGCTGTCAGTGTTATTTCAATTACGAAACCACCTTGCCGCTGGCTACCAGCGCAATAACAATAGTGGTAGGGGGAGCTACTAACAAGTGGCGGTGGCGATCACTTTGTCAGAATTTTGAATTGACGCAGGTGTAAATGACAGAAAAAACGCCACACGCCGCTGTACGCCAACGCACATGTGGGAGTTATTAGGGTGGTACTAAAAAACTTTTTGAAAATATTTTTTGCAAAATTATTTTTTTTTTGCCTTTGGAAAATTAAAAAATAAATTTGCTTACAAAAATTTTTTATAAAAAGGTAATTAATTTTACATTTTTTTAGATAACCATATTAATATCAATAATATATTTATAACATAATACAAACATAACATAATACATTTGGTTTATTTTTAGTTTTAGAAGTATTCAGAAAAATTAATTATTTTAGTTTTTAATTTATTAGGGCTGCTCTAAATTTTTGTATTAAAAAATTCAAATAAACTTTAAAGTAGATTTAAAAACTGTATGAAATAGTTTTAGGGATAAGAGTACATTTTTTTCATTTATTAAGGTGGGACTAAATTATAATTTTTTTTGGTACAATTTTTATATTTTTTCTTTAACGCTTTCTAATCATAATAAAATGTAATGTAAGAACTAGCACAAAAAACTAACCCACCCTAGTTTCACTTTGCTTATGTATATATAGCGTTGCAGTTGTAGGTGTGCCACAAAAACAATAAGTTCGCTGGCAAATTTATTGTGATTTATTGCGCATAAAGCACAAATATATACATATGTGTGTAGTAGTAAATAAATATTACATCATAAACGAACCGCCGTTTCATTTAAAGTGTCTACCGTAATGAATGCAAATATCGCTACCAACACAAATGAATATTAATTAAGAATACTGAAACCGCAAACGTTACAAGCGTGTGGTCGCCGTCTAAATTACTGTTAGAATTTTATGTATTTTTTGTGATTTTTGCCATAAAAGTTTATAACTGTAAAGAGTGTGATTTTTAGTAAGCAATTTAATAACTCGGTTGAGTTTAAACGTAGAATAATAATTTTTAATTAAATGAAAAATATTAATGAACAAATTTTAAATTTTTTAAAAATGAAAAGAAGAAAAACAAAATTAATTCAAAACAAGTTTTAATCTATTTTTTAAGTTAATTAATTAATTAAAAAAAATTAATTAATTAATTAACTTAAAAAAATTCAATTTTTATCCAAATTATTTTTAAAAAAATAATCAACTAATTAATTAATTTAAAAAAAAAATAATTTTTTTTTAATTTTTTTAATTAATTTGTTTTTTGCTTTTATTTTGAGGAAATTAATATTTTCCTAGTTAAAATCTTAATTTTAACCAAACATTTTCAATACATGCATATTCTTAAAATATATTTCAAAATAGTTAACCATTTTTAGTAGGCAAAACTAAATTCATTTGTTAATCATTTTATTTTTTTAATTTTCAATTATTTAAATTTGTATAGATTTCAGTATTTTTTCCTATAAAATTTCAATTTCTTAGTTTTGAAAAAAAGTATTAATGAAATAAAAATTATTATTTTTTTTAATTTAAATTTTAATTTAAAAATATTTATTTTTCACATTAATATAATATATATTTTTTTATTATATTTTATTTCTTCGGCACTTTTTCTTTATCAGAATTTGTCTTGACTTCAGAATTTTTTTATAATATTCTAATTTAGAAAAAAAATTTTAATTAAAAAATTAATTTAATTTAAAAAATCTTAATTTAACGGGTTTAGTTTAATTTTTGAAAATTAAAAAACTCATACATACATATATTATTTTTTATTTATATTTCTCGGTAAATTTTAAGAATTTTTTTCTGCCACGAACTACAAAAGATCAAAATTTGCATCGACTTCCGTACTTTTTTTGGAATATATTGTATTATTTATTTGAAAAAAAAAAATTAATTGATATAATTTGAATATAAAAAAATACTTATAATTTATAATATAATTTAATGAAAAACAAAAATGTTTTTTAAAAATTAAAAAAAAAATTAATTAATTAATTAAAATTAAAAATTAATTAATTAAAAATAATAATAATTTTTTTATATGTTCAATACTCTTAAGTTTTTTTTTTAATTTTGATATATTCAGCCCTGCTTTTCCGTCGAGAACTTCAAAATATCCAAATTCTTAAGATAAAAAGCGCTCTTCACTTTATCTCCAACTTTTTTCTTAACATCAACTCTCTCTCCTGTATTTTCTATTTACATATAGTCTATCACATCCCCATAAACAAAAAATAAAACAAAAGCAAATAAGAAATATAACCTCCATTCTATTTACTGTCAATTAAAATGCTTATTTTCCCAACAATTTTTTATTGTATCGTTATTTAATTGCTCTATATTTATTGTCATTGTGATATTTTCCATTTAGCTCAGCAATTAATTGTCTCCGATTGCACGCGGCGTCAAAAATACCGTTAATTAATTTGATTCAGTCAGTTCAATAATGAAATTGAATGTGTTTTTGATTAAGAAACGCGTGGCAAATTCAAACAGAAGGCAAAAAAACAACAAAGCAGGCGTGTAAATTAAAGCCACATTGGCATTTAATACAATCAGGGCTCTGACTTTGGTTATTGAAAAATTGTTTTTTAATTGATGTTCAATTAAATTGCGGTATTCGTATAAATTTGCTATGTGTAAAAATATTCGAGAGCAAAAACTGTTTTTTTTTTCAGTTTCGTTTTGTGCTTATTTTATTTATTTTGTAATCAGCTTTAACACTTTGACGACTGCTATCGAATTCTTGTTTCAGACTTAAATTAATTAATTTCTTTTTAATTATTTATTAAAATGACAATATTCGGAAAAACGCTACGGGTAAGAAAAATACAATACTTGATATCTCCTCAAGCCTTCGTATTTGTATTACTTGTATTCAAATATTATGCGCCAAGCATTTCTACAAATATTAAATTTAAAGTAATCTCTGCACAGCCACAACTTCTTAGACCTCTAATACACGAGTTTATAGAATGGCTGACTCAGTTCGCAACCGAGTGCATCTTATCTCAGTGACAGGTCAGAAATGCGTAGTTAGAGATGAACTGAATAACGAGCTTGTCTGCTCTGCAGCTGACCTCAGGATTGCAAGTGAGGAACCCAGAATAGCGGTTGATCCCCATACCTTAAAGCAGGAAGTGGATAGAAAAAAATATTCACAACATATGCCAGAAAAAGTGGTTGATTGGTAGTTACAACCTCACCAATTTGTAAAGTTTAACTAATTTTCCAAGAGACAAATCTCGTCTACTTGTGGCTTTTTACTCCGAGCATTGCCAGTAAAAGAAGCACCTAAATATGTGGGTAAGACATCTTGTCCAAACTCCTAGTTTTGCGGCACGAAGCCGGAAACTCATGCGCACCTTATTCTAGTCTGTACAACAGCTGTAAATATAAGATCAAAGTCCTTGGATCTATATATCCGAATCTTGATCACATCTCTTCATCATAGCATCCAACAGGATATTGGAATTTATCAGAGTGGTAAGATTATTTTCTGTCCTTGTCCCGTCCATCGCATTTCTTGGACGGCGGTGATGTCAGCCTTTATCTTTACGAGGACATCTACCAGCTGGGCAGCGGCACCTTCCCAATTAAGGGACCGGACATTCCAGGTGCATGCCCTCAAATCATAGTCCTTATTTCGTTTGCCATGGTCGTCATCAAAATGGGGTTCTCTCATCCGAGGCTGGTTGTTAGTTTTCATTGGGGGTGTTTTTTTACGTGGCGGGTCCCAAATCCAGCGCACAACCCTATGCAGGGGATGTTTCGCCTTCTCACTTTAGCTCGCCTTCAAACGGATGTTCTTAGGCTACCCAGAGGATACTTGGTCAAAGACCGGAAGTCGTGAGCTGCTTGAGTCATATGTAAAAGAATCGTTTCTGGCCACTCCCAAGTGAATGCCGATAAGAGAACTTTCCTCACTTGCGTGAACTTCTACTCATGACTCCATCCATAAAAAGAAGAAGAAGGTAAGATTATTTTACCTATCAAAAACAGAAGGACTACTTCGCATATAAACAGATTGACAGCAGGCGGCCATTGCTTAGTCAGCTTCGCCATGCTAACTATTTATATATGTATATTCTTTATCAGCTCTCCCCGTTTACTTCAGGCTATGTAAATTTTACTAGAAAATTATTTCTTACCTGTTATATTCTGTGTAGAAAGGATTGATAACACAACCATTAAAACAACAAAATTGATATCACTACAACAATCTAGTGCTTGATTTTGAGAGTCATATTTCTGGCAAATTTTCTGAGAAAAATGGTCTTTATAGCTTTCGTAAAAGCAAAGCTCTACTGATAAAAGGTAACTCGTTTCCTGAGTCACGTATTTGACAGCTTGTAACCAACAAGTCTCTGGTGATTGACTCTAGGTCCCATGCTTACCACGCCTTAATATATTAAACCAAATGGAGGAAATAAATGTTGTAGTAAATGATATATTCCATTTCTGCATATAATTGGTATATCGCCTCCAACTACTTGAAAATACTACGTGCTTTTAATCACTCACTAACCTTTATTTACCTTTACTTAAAATTATTTAATTAGATCGGCATTTATAGCAAAGTCATTAACTTTTTTATATGTTTTTTTCTGAATAACAGTTTGCGTTATTTGTTGAACCAGAAAAGCATAACAAAAGCGTCAAACGTACAAACATTACCGAAACTATCTGAACACAAACAACGGTTTCACACTTAAACACACACACAAACAAGCACAGCTTAAAAGCACAGTCAAGAGTCTAGCCTGTGAATAATGGCTTCGCTGCGCTTGAACCATTTATTACCGAATATTTACGGTAACCAGTGCGAGTTTAATGGTGTTTACATTATCAATTACATTAAAATGCCATTAACGGCTTTAAAGCGGCTTTTTAATTAATATTCTTTTTTTATTTTTTTGCCTTCATTTACATTAAAATATGCCAAAGTTGCCAACTATAAATCATATTGTTGAACGCAAATAAGGCGATGAAGCGTGACAACGAGAGCAATAAACCAAAAGCCCCAAAATAAAAAAAATAAAACAAAAATATAAAAATTAAAAAAAAAAATATGAAAAATGATAAAATAAAAAATGAACGAAAATGAAAATTTGGGGCTATTAAGCGCTTGCAGACAGCCTGCAAGCTCTGCATGAGTACGTATGGCTGTGTGTACAGCCTCTTTTTGCTTTTGGCTTGCATAAATGCCTATGTAATTATTTATGATTCGAGTTTATGGCGTTGAGCGGCGCAAAGACTCCAAAATTTATGTTCAAATAATTGAAAATTTTTAGTAAAACGTCAAGTTGCTTGCATAGCGAGGCAAGAATTATGTTCATGTAAAACACTGTGGCAAATAAAATTTAAAAACCTGCAGCAAGTATGTGACCTGAAGCCTAACACGTGCAAAATGACTGAGAAGCTGGTTATAAACGACTGGTTTAACTAGAAAAATTTAGTTAAGTGAATAAAGTTTACATGGCTTAGTAAAAAAACAAAAAAAAACAAAAACAAAAAAAAAACAATAAAAAAAAATTCTTTAAAAAAATAAAAATAAAATAATATACATACATATGCATATCTCTCAAAGAAAAAACTTAAAAAATAATAAAAACTTTTTACCTTCAAAAAAATTTTGGCTTTCCAATAAATATTACGTTTACTCAGATTGAAATTTGAGGTTATCTTGTATAAGGTTCAAATTTAAAAATATTTAAGATTAAACATCAATTATAGATTTTTGATAAAATCAGCTTCGAAAAAATTAACCATTTTATTAATTTTATTTAATTTTATTTTATTTTATTTTATTTTTTTTATGGTTTGTTATTTTATTTTATTTTATTTTATTTTATTTTATTTTATTTTATTTTATTTATTTATCTTATTAATTTTTTTTAATTTTTTTTATTTTATTTTATTTTATTTTATTTTATTTATTTTATTTTATTTTATTTTATTTCATTTCATTTTATCTTATTTTATATAAATATTTATTTTATTTTATTTTATTTTTATTTATTTTTTTTTATTTTATTTTATTTTATTTTATTTTTATTATTTTATTTATTTTAATTTGATTTAATTTAATTTAATTTGATGTGATTTAATTTAATTTTTTTTTAATTTAATTTCATTTTATTATTTTTTTATTTTACTTGATTTAATTCTTTCCCTTATTTCACATTCACTTACCTGTCGAACCGCAAATGGCGTCATCTACTACAAATCTGTACGTTAGAGTAAAAGTTCAACAAGAACAATCTCTTGGCAATACAACTAATGAAATGAATGTTTCTGCGATCACGACCGGACCGGTTTCATTTTATTCAAATTAATGCGATTTCATGTTAATAACTTTTTATAAAAAAATTCATGCTCATAAAGTTATTCATGTTTAGTCTATAAATGGATGAGGCACAGACATAAATACTATATGTTCTATAGTGGTATATGGTATTAATATATCAGCTTTTAGATTATATTTTTAATCTTATACATACATACAAATATATGCATGTGGATTAGACATTTTTCATTTTGTTCTCACACTTTTAACTGAATATATTTAAAATGTCTTGTTTGTCCATCACGAACATGTTTTTGATAAACATACCAGTTTTTATTCACACAATTTAAGTGGAAAAAATAACGGTAAATTAAATTCCAAATATATGCATATAAGCATTAAATTTATATTTATGGTAGTCATTCATGCGATAAATCCTTTGCATGCGAAAAATTATGGAGAAATATGTAGTATTGGGAAACCCACTGTCAAACGGCAATTATTCACTGTAATACAAGTGCATTGTACAAAATGTATAAATAGGAATGATTTTCAAAATAATGGAAAATTTGATAAGTTCCAAACCTATAATCCATAAAACAACTGTTCCAAACTACCCTAAAGCCCCCCTGGGCATATGAGCAACGTCAGCCTAATAAATACTTGACTTACAGCTATAAGGGATCTACTTTTCGCTAGAAACTTCTAGTGAGATCATCCACCCGAAGT
Source organism: Bactrocera dorsalis (assembly GCF_023373825.1). Lineage (NCBI taxonomy): Eukaryota > Metazoa > Arthropoda > Insecta > Diptera > Tephritidae > Bactrocera > Bactrocera dorsalis. Next base: position 17,064,272 of record NC_064307.1, on the reverse strand, counting down.
GCTTATCCTCCATGTCTTCGTACTTTTCAGGTCCTCAGAAGAAGTCTTAATACATAAATTTTCTTCATCACTTTTCGTTCATTCTTTGCTTGGAATATGATTTTCTCTATATATACTTTATTTAAAGTGATTTACTTCTATGCAAATTCAATGGAAATATCAAATATACCTAAAACTATAGCTAACCTTCGCTCCAAATATGCCACTACCAATAACCCTTAGTCTCTCCTTAGTCTCTCCTTAAAAATCATAGAATTTAATTAGTTTTCAAAGCACGTAAGACAATGTGGAAAATTTGCATAAATTCCAAGTTTGTCACTCATAAAACAACTGCCCCAACTACCTTAAAGCACCCCTAGGCGTATGAGCAACGTCAGTCTGACATCAAAGCACAGCCGAAAGAATAAACCCTTCTATCTATCCTTCTCATTCAATTAAGCACTCATTTAATGAATCCGCCTTCGCCTCACAGTTTGACTTTCATTTTTGCAACCATCACACTTCATTGCGTAAATGGCGTGCCACACTTGCTGCCACAATGGGTGTTGCAAGTAAATGTTGCGCCATTGTAAGCCAGCAGATTCTTACTCCAATGCTTCGCTACCTTTCAGCTTCGAGTTTGCCAGCGTTGTCAGCATCCTGTGCTCCAGCTGCTCAGTGTTGTTGCCTCGTCTATTGTTTGTGGCGCTTCACTGCACTTTATCATATTATTTTGGCTGCTGCAATTGGCATTGTTCTGATTTTTGCATTTATTGCTTTAGCAGTCTGTGGCCATTGTTCAGCCTTTGACACTTTGTTTTTGCTATTGTTGAGCCGGCATTAATGTCTGTCTGCCACCTAGTACCAGCAGTGTTGCAAGCATTACAGCTGCGACTTTGCTGATACCGACTCTGCTGACACGGACATCCTGCAGCACATTGTTGCCTTCACCGTTGTTTTGATCCTTTTTGTTGTTATTTTAGTTGACTTTTAACATGTACATGACTTTTACAACATTGTGAGGCAGCAATAACAATATTAAATCACCTTAAATTTTATGTTTTCGATAGCTGAAAATACAGTCGTTTGAGCGGTTGGTGCGTTAATGATTGGGAAGGCAGATTTTTCGAAGCAATTTCTCTGCAGTGCTGCGGGAGTTGGGTTCAAAGGGTGCGAAATTTTTGTTGTTATTAATATACAACAATACAGAAAACTCAATTCAGCAATTTTCCAACAAAATACTCATATTTCATAAATATGATCGGGAATGCGGGGCACTTTCAGCAGTTTGAGGTTAGGTAAATGGAGGTGTTTCGACTGGTATTGATTTAAAATGCTTCAGAGAGAATATCATACTGAAAGCTGGAAAAAATCAACCGCAGTAAACATAATTGTTTTTGTATAATTATAAAACAGCAAACTGGAAATGGACTGTTACGAAAAACAGGGAATTTTTTATGAACTAAATTTGCTCTTGAGGCGTTCCTGCTAGTGAATATAAAATAATAAATGAATTTCGGAAATGGAAAGCATTTAGAGTTAACCAAATATGGTGAATATAGGGAACATGTGAAGTCTTTTTCGTATGGTTCTTTATTTAGAATTTCTTTTAGCTTTACTAACATAATTTTCAGCTCTTTTGGTACAAGTCTAGTTACAAATTGGCAACCAGAAGCTTTGAGTCGTTACAGAAAATACCCTGATAATTAGAAGTTAATTACATATTTATTTTTTGATCTTTTTCGTTGTTAGGATACTTAATCAAAGCTTTTAGAAAGTAGAATGAAAAAAAAAAATCTAGAATATCAAAACAACTTAAAAGTGTTTAATTGTACTACTCAAAAACATGTTAACGTCTTTTTGGTAAAATGAAAGCTTACATGAAATTTAGTGTATACCAGGGTCACTGAGCAAGAATTTGAGAAAAAATAAACTCGTCAGGTTTTCTTGTGACATTAAAAACATAGGTTTTCTTAATGAGTACAAACATCAGCTAAATTTAGGGAAATTATAGCTTAATGTAGAAAAAATACTGATGTGAATACTTTGCTTCTGGGAGTTTTTTTTAAGTTGCCCTCAAAAACTGCTGAAATTCCTGCCTACATTTCCCTTGATAGCGCTTATACATTAAGGAAATGTCCCAATGAAACATCTCGCCTTTTTCGTATCTCACAGGACTCAAATCTACCAGAGAGAGAAATTCAAAATAGGTATTTTTAATAACATATTACACCTTAAAGCTTCGTATGACAGTTCTATGGTTTGCTAGAAAATTATGGACAACGTTCAGTTTATATGTTTTTTTTTTCCAAAGCTCTTGTTTTTTATCAGTTGGCGCATTTTTTTATTATTACTTCTTATTTATTATTACTTATTACTTTTTACCTCGTTGAACTGTAGAACTTGTACTGTGAACTGGTAGGCCAGTTTTGGTCCTTTGCGTTCAAAAGAAGTAGTCAACCTTTAGCATGGCTGCGTTTGACGCGAACTTTAACTAACTATCGACTCTTCTTCCAGTGTATCATACCGTAAGAACCCCAGTTGCGTAGTCTTTCCAATGCGAGACAAGTGCACAAGAGATGTCTCATTATCTTCCTGGTGTCTTGTTCTAGATATTTCCTGCAGAAACTTCTGTCAAAATCATCGTATAAAAATTTCTAGATATACTTGTATAAATGGATTTCAAAGCTTAGGCAAGGGCAGTTTGCACTATGTAGAATGGATTTATATAGTCGTAAAAAAAGAAGTTATTTAAAAAGACACAAATATGAGAAGAGATATGAATATGTAGCTGTCAGAAAAAATATAAGTGATTGAAACAAAATGATGATACGTATATTGTTAATGAAGATACACCAACTTTAAACAAAAATCATCACAAAATTCGGAATACTTGTACTTCCGTTGAGTACACATTTTCAATAATTCGTTGTTTCTTATTTTCGGTTGAATTACCTTCCTCTTAAGCAAAAGTTATCACACCAACCTTCAATAATGTCATAACATCCCTTAAATTCATAAAAAAGAAAACTACGTCCACTTTGGAACAAAATTAATCATATTTATATTAAGACGAGTTACGAACCTCAGTTCAATAGTTAGAACAGTAGTATGTCTGAATTATGGTGGGTTACTCAATCTCAGAATAGAATATATATGTATATAGAACTGGTACTTGAAAATTTTAAGCCTAAGGAATTTTCAAATAACAACTACTAAAATTCCTAAAGATTGCAACAAACATAGAAAATGGAGCAAGGATTTATCAATAGAACGCTAACAATTGTCAAATGTCCCGAGCAATATTTATGCAAGATGAGCGTTCATTTGCTACTCGCATACAAAAAAGGCATTGACTTCATTCACCTAAAATGCAAAATAACTTTACATCACTTTTCATAGAAACCACTAATATTGAAACAGAAACCACTAATACTGAAACAAAAATTGAGTCTTGGTTATAAAATGGTTCCATATTGGTTATTATATCTGACCACGGTTTTCAATTTTTTTTTGATGATATGTTGTTTTGCATTTTATATGACTATATTTATATCTATTTTTCTTTTGAATTTTCTATACATCTCAAAGGAACATTTCCAGAACATGATGTTTGTTTGTTGAAGAATTTTTTTTTGCATAACTCTTTCATAACTAATATTCTCTCTTTTCTTTTTCTTTCAGGTAAGTGAAGATTCTCATACTCTGGTATGGACAGTAATAATTCTCTATCATTACATGGAAGTCTGAAAATTTTTCATTCAGAGTTTGAGGTATTCAAACTAAATGAGTAATAAAGCAAACAGAGTAATATACTTTTCTACTATACAAAAACGAGATTCTGTGAGTAACAAAAATACTAAATATTAATATATAGAATTAAATTAGGTTTATAAGAAATTTCTATACCAATAACTGCTCTGCTTGTGGATAGTAAAGGGTATGCAAGTTTTTAAAACCACTTTCCGAAGAGCTTACACTTAATCATTTTGCTTGGATTATCTACAAGTATTTAATGAAAAATGCTTTCATACCTACCATCTTATTAAATTTGATCTAAACTATCCAAGAAAAAAACATTTTTAATACAAATTTACTACAAATCTTTATTTGAAATAAATCCTTACAATATAGGTATACTTCATAGATGTAAGTATGTACTTATATTAAAATTTTTAATGTAAAAACAAACTCTCTTGCCTTTTATGGTTCGGTTGGGCGGGAGGAGGGTAATCGTTGGGTATTATTATTATAAATTAGCTCTGTATGTAATGCTATATTTATATGTTACAATATTTCAAAACTAATTCAATGTTTTTAACCTCAAAAAGCCCACCTAACTTCACTTAGCTTCAACTTTATCTTAAATTTCACCTCTTTTTCCCACATTTCATTTACCTAAATTACGCCAGCAATATTTTCGCCAAACATTAAAAACTCACAAATTTAGTAATTTATAGCGTGGCAGCCACATATGCGCTTGTGTTGTGCCACAAACAAGCGGCGGTTCATTTTCGTGCGACTGCAGTGGACGGGCGACCGCCGCAGCATATGTGGCAACTTGCCACAAAACGGAAGCGGAAATGGGCAGTAAAAGCACAAAGGCATACAGGAAAACAGGAAAAAGTATGAACGTATAAAAAAACAAAATCTGCAACAACAATAATTGCATAAAGGCGCGCTAAAAGGGCGCCAGCGACATGTGTTTTTGCCAGTTATGCTGTAGACTAAATTACATGGCTGGAAATGAGGGCAGTTTGATAAGTCAGTGACTTGTTGTTGTTGGTGTGGAAAGTTTGTTGAATTCTAAATATATTTATTTAAATATTAAGCTATAGTTTTCTGGCGAAATAGCTGAAGAATTGATCGACAAGAGTCACTTATCATTTCGATGGACCAATTTATTTCAACGTTCCCACAATAGTGGTATCTTCCCAACCGGAATGGACGTGGATTTTTTATCCGGTCAAGGACTGTCAACTCGACAGAATTCTGTCACTACAACAACAACAAAAAATTTATTTCACATTTCATAAACTTGGTCAAAAATATATTTTTAATTTAGTAGTGAAGAGAAAAACGCTGTTTTTTTTAATTTACATCAAATGGGCAAAACTATTGTTAGGTAAGTTATCTTCAGTTCCAATGATCTCAACAATTTACGCAAATTTGAATATCTTTCGATTTTTAAACTTGAAGGGTAAACAATAAAACCAAAGATGAATGCAGATAATAGTCGAAGATCCCAAAAAAAAATATTTCACCTTAGACTGACTTAAAAAATAGAATTTATTAACAACGATCTTAAGCCTTCGATCATTAACTGGCAAATATGTCTAAGAAAGTCGACTAAAAATATATGTCCATAGGCTCAGACGGATCAACTTAAAATTTTCGGAGAATATTCACAAATATATAGACATTCGATATATAGGCAAAACGAAACAATTTTTTTTATTAATCAAAGGACATAACATCGTAATTTAGTCGACTTCACTCATTCACCGACTTTTCGAACCACCCTCGTACAAAAATATATATGAAAATACCTTCAAAAGTACCTTAATGCTTTAATATCAAAAACACAAATATTTTCTATTGTAAATTTATGTATCACATATGTATATGATTGTACTTTGTTTACTTTATATATATGTATATTCTCCGCTTGCCAATTCTCTTCAAATGAGCAAAAACCTGAAAGACAACAGTCAACTTCTCTTCCCAACGCTTTATCAATGGGCTATGCCACCGAAAAATAAACAAATAGAAAATGGTCAATAGCAAAGCAACATGAAAAGGGTCAAAACAAATGAGCTGCGGCAATATTAAGGCCAATGGCCAATATGACCGGTGACTTCTCAATGGTAAAAAACACAGAAAGCGCATAGATATATACATAGATATACAATATGTATATGTATATGTCTCCTTATACATATATGTGCTTTACAGTTGTGTTTGGGCATTGCCAATTCTGCTAGTATGACATAACATATGTGGTATGCAGCAGTTATTGCGTAAGAGCTGTGAGGCATAATTTAGAAAATGGCTAAAAATGTCAAGGATCCAAAGAACGGTCAACAGCTGAGGCAGCGAGAAAGAAAGAAAAAACACTGCACTGTGTAAGGCAATGAGAATATTGTGTTGTAATCGGTATGTGCATTATTGTTGTTGCATATAATATATGATTTTCTTTTCAAATAAAGAAACTGACACAGGTCAGTGCTCCACCGCTGGACTTAATTTCATACTCTTTTCACAAAAACTAAATTTAAACAAAAACAGTTATTTTTCAAAGGTGTTCACGTACTTGCTTATGCCATCCAACGACACCGGAAACGGAACAGGGTTGCATTAAGGCACCTTCGTTTTACATTTTCCGTCCACTTTTGTTTCACTTTGTGGCGCGACTTTTAACAACTTTTTGGCTGCAGTAACTAGGACATGCAGAGTCTACCACTGCGACGGCGTGTATGTATGTGTTTGTATAACAGACGAGACCCCAGACACTTTTCGATCAGACACCAATGTATTTGCTAAGTATTTACAGTTATGCATTCAGTGCTATATGGGCGGGTTGGAGCAGATAAATTTTTGCGGTCATTGCCAGCAATGTGGCATTGACATTCTTATAATGCGGCAAGTGACAAAGCATGTCGTGCAGAGCATAGATAAAACCGCTTATGTAAAATGAAGTGTAGAAAAACGAAGCGTTTCCGCAAACTTAAAGAAATATGTGATGATATGTGATTATGTGAGCATATGTGTGGTATATACTATACTCATATGCTTATACTTGTATAAATGGACAGAGTGTAGCAGCAAAACACAAAATTTGGTTGATGTTGGCATGAATTTGGAATAGTTTGCGTACTTTTCTGGATTAAATTTAGTACTACGTCAAAATATTTTTATGGATTTTTTTCATATGCTTAATAATATATTAATTTGGGTATTGAAATATCCAAAGACGCGCCTCTTATAGCACTCCTTTCTCACGAGTTTAAAATTAATGTGTAAATAGCCCCGAATTTGAAGTTATACGTAAAAATCTGACTAATATAATAATAAAAAAATATTTCAAAGTCCTTATGGGAGTGGCTTAAAAATCTACTTTTCCAAATTTTGAATATTTGAACCTTTGAAATTTTTATTCGTTATCTCAAATAGTTTTTGTCTTACAAACTTGTAAGGTATAGCAGCTCAGTTCAATCGAATTTTTTATTACTTACGATTCAATAATTTTTATTACATACATGATGTAGCTCCCGCTGTCGGATATAACCAATATATAACCAACATATAACTAATATATAACCATTTTGTAACCAAAACTCAATTTTTTTCAATATGAATGATTTCTATTAAATTGTAGTTCCTTCGCTTGTAAACTTATGAAAAGTGATGTTACGGTATTTTGAATTTTAGGTGACGATGTTCTGTATACAGTTCTTCATACAATGATCAACCAGTTTTTCAACTGTTCCAAAATCGATACAAGCCAAAGTGAACGAAATTTTGTATAAAATTCAACTTTTTTTCTTAAAATTATTTCGATGCAATATACATAGTTCGCTTTCTTCTACTATGCACTTTTTCACATGTAGTACATATAATCAGCAGTATTTTCAGGATACAGCCATTTTTTGATGATTGCAGTGAACTTATTGCAGACTACCTTAATCAAAGGGTTTTGAATTTACAATATTGAGAACTTAGGCAACGAAATATTACTCCAGTTTCTCCATAGTTCGCTCCTCTCAATCAAGAGAATCCTGTTACTTTTTCTACAACAGTTAAACGCTTCATCTTACTCTGCAACCGCTGTCTGCTAATACTCGAGCTAAGGAAACTGCTTCAAACAACATGTCGTTCCATTTTACGAAAAATTCGTGCCAAGGAAGATCTATGAATAAGCATCTTATTTAGACCTCCCAAAAGCCGCCTAATTGGGTTTCATTGTGGATGACGTCTTGTTGTTAGAAAATAAATGACATATAAAGTGTTTTAGTCGTCGAGTAAAACTCTGTCTCATCGATATATGTATCAATATATCATCAATAGATCAATATCAATAATTGTTTAAATTCCAACCGTTTTCATCGAATATTTTCCAAAATTGACCATATAAAGCGTGTTTTCACAAAAAATGTATCCGATCTTCGTAGTCACAATCTTGTCGCAACCAAATATCGTCCATACCAACATGAATTGAAGCACTAAAAATTCATTAGTCATAGCTTTATAACGTTCCTTAATGACAGTAACATTATGGCCGAGTTCGTTTTTGAAGAAAAGGGGACTAAAGATTTCCTCTGCCCATGGAGCACACCAAACAATGACTTTTTGTGTCATTAGTCCTAAAACTAATTTTTTGTTGAGTAACGTACCCATTTCACCCAAAGTATGTCATTTTGAGGACCATTCACTGAACATGCGATGCATTGATGGTCACTGATTATGTAAGGACAAGCCCAACTGAGTATAAATCAAGTAACACCTATCAATAAGACCAATCCCAAAAAAAATTGTTGCCTTATTGAAAACAACACGACTAAAACAAATATTCTGTATACTGAATGTCTGAAAAATTATTGCGTTTCCAATTCGAAATTTTGAACCTTTTTTCACATAATATGTACAATAGAAAAATTTTTCGAATAATTCATTCAGTAGCCCTTAAGGAGTTATAATGGTTTTTCAAGTTCTTTAAATAAGGTTCCCTCAGAGAAGCGGTATTAGACATTCTTCAAGTAAAAGGTTAATTCAAGTAATTTCAGCGAACTCAACGCTCACTGAGAATATAGAGGACTTAGACAAGATTAAGACTGGGATAGATACAAAGATTTGAAGAGGGAAGTGAGATGCATTTGCAGACAAAAAAAAAAAAAAGCCGAAAAGTATGAATACGAAAAGCTGGACAAGCTGGCCGAAAGAGAAAAGAAAATCGGCATCTCCGAGCCGTTCGATAGTAAACGAGGTTTCAAACAAGGCGACTTCTTCAATCTACAGCTGGATCAAATAATTCGAGCTGCAGAGCTGAATAGAAAATATGGTGCAGAGGCATGGACGAGTCAACTTCTGTTGAGTCAGCGGAAGATTCGACATTTTAAGTCGCCTATAGAGAGTTCTTTATTCTTTTCGGAACAATAGTTCTGCAACATCTTAAGCAAATTTCTTGACTAAAATTTGAATAAATTAATTTAAATTTCAGGAAATGATTCAGAGGCATTGGAATAGTTTTAAAATCTAAATTTCCGCACAGCTACCCCAAAACAAACAATTTTTCATATTTCACGAACTTTTGCGTTCAGCTGCAACAGAAAGGGAAATTCATAAAAAATTCAAGGTGTTAAATTATACTTGTCAATATCATAATTTAAATTCATTTTATGAAATTACAAGCAACAAATTCATATTCCAACAAATATATGGCATCACATGACAAAAGGCAGTCATAAGAAAAATTCACTTAGCATATGGCTTATTTACCTTGCTAAACAATCAGCAAGCGCTCACTGCCATTGTGTGTGATGCATCGAATGGAGTGAGCCACAGTTTGCACCAATAATATTTATACTCTATTTTATTTATTTATTTGTTTAATTTTATTCAATTTATGTGCATATTATGCTTCCGTGTGCCTGCACATATCAGTCAGACCGAAAATTGACAATTGCTGACAGGCAGACGGACACACAGCCAGACAGACAGACATAATCGTACTCCAAATGAATGCAATGAGAAATGACAATGTGCCATATGCGCCGTGTGCGACGTGCAACGTGTGGGGAACGCTTCCTTCACTGCTTGTAGACAACTTTTCTGCTGAGCTAAAATAAAAGTTTCACACGAACGCGCCGACGAGCCAAGCATACTGCATTACATAACATATACGTGTGAGAATGTATGTTGGTGTGTGTGTTGCAAGTAAACTGAGGCAACTCAAGTCTGTCTGTCTGCGATTGTCTGACATGCGAAGGGAATACTCAAATAATGCTGACAGCTGACTGCTGACAGACTCGCTAGCAAGCTGAGAATTCGCAGTGACGATTGCCGAGGCAGACAGCTGTGAGTTTATACGATGCGACGAAGAGTTAGATTGCGCTGATAGACGAGAATATGGGAAGACAGGAAGTGAGATGAAGAGGAAGTTCGGCGAGTAAGGACACCAAAGTGTTGAGTAGTGGAAATAGAGCACACTCTGTGCTAGAGAATGGCAGCTGATAGGAAATTGCTAACGACATGTGGGTACCAATACACATACATATGTATTTTCATACACACTCGTTTCACTACATACGTGAAAACCAAAGTATTAGCTCGTATGTGGTAGTAATTTTAGTTAATGCTAACTCGGATATAAACTTTATTTAGCGCAAATCCGTTAGGAATGACTTTAAGTACAGCATCAACAGGGATGAAAGGAAAGCGATGCTGACTAGTTGCTCTATGTATGCATGTGTGTGTGGCAAGTGCTTTTAGAATTGAAATACCCAGATCAATGCATGAAATCAATTTGAGATGCACATTCAACTAGAAAGATTAGTATGTGTGTGTGTAGCTACAAATAACGAACCACTCAATAGCTCAATGGATGTTGTAACAAATCAATAATGCACAGCAACAGCCATCAAAACACCAACTCCAATAGCTGTGTCGGCGCACTTAATAGCCTCGGCGTTCATTGAAGTACTCACTTTGTTCCATTTATCTTAAAATACGCCCTTAAATACCCCGCTTGTGGGAGGGTAAACTAGCAACAGATCACATACAATCCTAGATATGTTGGTGTGTGTGTTTGCTACATACCAGACTATCTCGATTGCTCTAATTACTGCGAGGTGATGAGGGTGGGCAGCGTGCTGTGGCATTTCAGAGGGGAAACAATTGCTTGCCACATGTCGGCGTGGCGAGTGCTGTTGTCAAAATAATTCTAGTATTATTTGTTTGTTTAATCTTTTCAGAAATGCAGAAATGTTTTAGGACCTCATATCGTATTATACCCAGTGTGTGATGTGATTTGTAATGACATTACTGTCAGTAAGTTAGTAAGAATGGGTTGCAGAGCTCATCCATAAGTAGTAAGAGAATATTCTTGTATATTTTTGTAAAAAAAAAAACTATTTAGAATGTTCAAGAACCTCAAGTAATCTGAAAACAATTTCAAATCTACCTCCGGTTGACTAAACTTCTCCTTGGAATTTCTAGACTTCCAAACTGAGCGCAGCAATACAACAATAATACCTACAGAATTATTCAGCTGCTTTATGCTCAGAACCTATGTATCATTGAGGTTAGTGTCTTCCTGACAAAACATTTAGTATCCACTATTTGGTTCTTAATTGGAACAAGTTTTTTTGTACGTAATGAGATCCTTATAGAATGTCGGTTGTGTTCTTGAATATACAAGTACATAGAACTAGAAAAAGCACGAGGTCTCAACTTGAATATCAAACCCAATTTCTACAATCTACATATGTATGTATAGTATATCCAAACTATTTACAAACAGGTACATCAGGTATTCCAGAACTTATAGTTATACTATATGTATATCGCCACCTAAAATGCAAGATAACGTAACATCACTTTTCATAAGTTTACAGGCGAAGGAAAAACGATAAAATAGAAACCACTAATATTGAAAAAATTGAGTTTTGGTTATAAAATAGTTATGTGTCGGTTACATATTGGTTATATATTACTTATATGTTGGTTATAAATTGGTTATATTCTACAGCGGAAGCTGAAAATTGTGTGCCTCATACATACATACTTATGTATATGTTATATGATGTAGTGAATCGTAAACAACAAAAAACTTAATATCGATTTTTTAGATGATAAATTGTTTTGCAAGTTATATTATATTGCAAGTGGGAAGTCAGTAGATAATGACCACTTAGTATACCAGTTCATGACCTGTAATTCTATAGCTACAATTTTAGATCGGATCGCATAGTATGTAGACTCTCTTTTCAGTTACATATTCATTTCAAAACAATTTAAATTATACATAAGTTCACCTACAAACATCAGCTTTTCCAAACTTCGATCGGTTAGTATTAGTCAAGAGTTAAAATCGTTTACTGTAGGCTAAAGTCATAACTTTATCCCTGATATCACAGGTCATCGATTATTGAAATTTCCTCTCATTACAAATTAGTTTTCATTATTGTTTACAGAGTTATCTAGAAAGGTTTTGCTAGTTTGAAATCGAATTTCTTGCAATTCTACTCTTTTGACCAGCACATTAAGCTAAAATCCAGTCTTCCAGCTTCCGGCGTTATTTCAGAGTATTACCAGACATTGGACTAATCTTCTCGGTTAGGTTAGTTAATCAGGCTGATCTTCGTAAAGCCACGACTGATCCCACTTGGATATGGACTTATATAACATAACCACTGAATAATTTCACTCACATAGCTAGTAGTAGTTTAAACAGTTGTTGAGGACGTGACACAACTTGGTGTATAGTCTACAGTAATTGGAGGCGGTATAACTTTCTTCTTTGTAACTCTGAAAATTTCTTGTTAATACTAAACTCACTCGATTTTCTGTACTTTGAATGATATTGTAAGATCTCCTGCTCAAGAGCAGGAATCACTTCAAAGAGATCACTGCAATAAAACAATAATTTTTGAGGGTAAGAAAACCTTTTGAACTAAACTTGTTACATAAACCTCTTTTACTTGACTGAATCTGGACACCTCACTGTTAAAAATTCGGAAAGTAAAATGAAGTATGCATTACACGTTTGTTAACTACTCTAACTGTTTTATCATTTGTCAGTTTTCTTTTGGATTCCGATGAAGAGTATTTGGATTTGATATTGATTATGGTAAAGAAGCGCTTTTCTGGCTTTTATCAGGTTCAATTGGTGTTATAAGATCAGTTTTGCTCGTCCATAGCTTTGCACGCTCTTTTCTAGGGAAATGTAACCTATACTATAACCAAACCTTACTTCCACCTTATACAGAAATATAACAAAACCTATGACCGAATCTTACTTTTATCATATTTATAACCGGAAGGCATAGTCATTTCGAGGGCGTTCCTATAACTAACTTCCCCGAAGTCTATTTGATTGCTTCGTCAAAAATGCGGTATAATAATAAGCGTTATACTTAACAGGCGAGAAATTAGATTTTTAAATGAAATCATCTAGCGTTGCCAAGCATTTGTTGGGTGTATACAGCAATCATCCCCGAAATAGTGCAATATCAAACGCGCTAATATCACTTCCTTCCACAGCAGCATGCATGTCTAATTGACGTTACATACATATAGCAACCACACAAACATGCATATATACAGCACATTTGTATGTATTGATGTCTGTGTCAGGAACTGCATGTTTCGTTCAATTTGAGTGTTTATTTGTTTATTTTAAGCACCATGTCCGATTTGTTGGCTCATCACATTTTATGTGCAAAAACTTCACCATTCAGAAACACACTTTCACACACACTTACAGAGGCACTTCAATGCTCTGTGTGTGCCTGTATTTATGTACTTGACCACTGGTTTCAGTGACAAATTTCTGCAAACACAAATACTTTTTGGTTATTTGTGTTTGTATTCACCCTCTGGGGAGAGTATTTGCTTTATTTTATTGCATGGCATTTATTTGTTCATCACTGAGTGCTTCCCCTTCGGTCGCCTTCATACATTGTGGGCGATTTCACAAGTTTGGTATTAAAGGGAATTTTGTATTTACAGTATTTTCTAAGGATTAAAATTTCAAGCATCGACTACTAATTACTGGAGTACAAAAATTTCATAAACTGTTTGAGAAATGGATAATAATAGAACATTGGACATACCTTTGAAGTTTTTGTGGTGAGATAGATGGGACTAATTGAGATTTGAAGGACTCTAATAAGTTTAAATATTTTTTTGTTTTTCCCAAAAAATGTTAAATAACAAGAGAAAAAATAATAATTCGACTGCTATAATAGCCTTCCCATGTGCATTTTATATAGCTTAAAAGGGTATAAGAGGATCTCTGGCTTGATTTTGATCCATCAGTTATATGCTAGAGAGGTCCGATATGAAAATATTTCTTCAATGGTTATACTATTGCCTTGGACAACAATTCTTGCCCAATTTCGAGAGGATAACTTCTCAAATAAAAACGTTTTCCACACAAGAACTTGATTTTGATCGATCATTTGAGGTTGAGTTAAAGTCCCTTTGTCTATGGCTTTAAATACGACGGACATAAAGACCTCTAAAACATCAGACGGAATTTCTATTACCTCGTATGCTAATGATTGGATGATAATGACGTCGGGCAATGGAATCGATGGCATGTGCCTAAATTTAAATGGCTTTCTTCGACCTCTCTCCCTTCCTCGCTGCACGGAACCTAAAACTCTCCCTCACTAAATCAACAGCGACCATATTCCTCCAGTTGATGGAATACAAACTTCACCTTAATATTGCAGTCGATAACGTTAAAACTCCGACTCTGACTGACTGTCCTAAGATTTGAGTTGTGACATTCGACAGCCTGTGCTCCTGTAATAATATCGACCTCCTCATATGACTTCGATTATTGTCAAAGTACAGAGCCGCAACAAAATCCTCAAGTCGCTAGCCGGCAACACCTCCGGAAAAGACAAAGAATCGAAGGGGAATCGACCTGACACCAATATGGTAGCCTGAATGCTGTGACCGAACCCGTCGAAACAACAACAACGTCAGGACCTCTAAAGTCAAACCAATATGATAAAGTTTTATATTTCAGATGGCAACCATACCTCCAACATATGGTGCAAAGTAGATTCAAAATTGCGACCCAAACAAAATTTAGAACATTTAATAACAGTAGCTCGTTAAATTCAAATCACCGTATTGTTATCAGCTGTTTGAAGCTTTGACCTTATAAAGACGCATACAGAAAATTAGACAAAAAATGTCTAAACTATAAAAACTTTCGAGGTCAAAAATTTTTTGTAAAATGTAGAAAAGTGCGCTAAAAAGTATGCTAAACATTTTTTAAAATAAGTATTGCCTACATTTTGGCGCACTAAATGATTTTTCACTACACAAGCATTTATACAAAAAATTTTATAAGTACGCTAAAATTCTGCCAGACATTTTTTATGCAAAATTTCAAAAACAAAAGAAATCAAAAAATATTATAGGGCCAAAAATTTTAATTTTAATGTGGGAGAGCGCGCTGAAAAGTATGCTATTTTTTATCAAAATATTGCGTATTTTTTGCCGCACTAATGGAATACAAGAATAAATTTGCAAGAGTGCGCTGAAAAGTATGCTACACATTTTTTTAAACAAATTATTGCCTACTTTTCAGCGTGCATGCAGTTTATTTCACAATACACTAACTAGAATAACGGTGATTAAACGATCCTATTTTCATCTCTGGTTCTAAATGTTAAATTTTATACAAAAAGGTATTTCTTTATTAATTCCGGAACAATTTATAATAGTCTTATATACGTTTTTTGAACTGTAGGTGTGAAATAAATAAAAATAAAATTACTAAATATTTTTTTTAATGACTTCATGCAGTAAACTCCGTTTAAACTATGTATTTTTTTCTATTTTTGCAATGGAAATAAATCCACATTCATTATACAAAGCACTCAATAAACGAAAAGTGCTTGCCTGTCAATTTAACAGAAACATTTCAATTTAATACAAAAAAAATCACTCATAGCCGACACCTATCAAAAACCAGACACTTTAACTGCCACAATCCGCGAGAATATATATTTACCTGCTAAGTACATACCTACATACCTTCACATATATTTATTGCCTGCCCACGCAACTCTGCATACGAGCTGCTTTTTGTCGCTTGACATGAAGCGGAAACAAATATAATAAAATTATGAAAATAAAGAATAGCGCAATAATAATAATTCAATATTTGCGAAAATTGAGTGAGTACGCGTCTGAGCTCAACGCCAATTGCATATCATAGTTTCCGCTATGACAGCAAAAATGACAATGACGCCACTTAGGCAAGCATTCTCGCCAGCGACACGGGCTAACGTCGCGCTTCGACAGCGCCCACACGCGCCACCTATGCAATGAGTGCCCACCATAAGCTTACTGCAGACTTACAAGCAGATATATATAGTATACATACATATACATACACATACTTACATTTATACCCGCAGTTATGTCTCTATTAAATGTGTTTAAATGCTTGAAGCGCCATACAGAATGCTCCGCCAGCAAAGTTTCCAACCAAATCGACAATGATAAAATAGCGGAATCCCATAAAAGCGATAAAAGCGCACAAAGTTAAATAATACCGTTGTGCAAAGTTTATGGAAAAGTTCATTAAATAAAAATCACGTGCAGACAACTTTGCTGATTTCATTTTCACTACGTCGTTGAAAAATGTTTGTATGTATGCATATCATATAAATATAAATATCTCTATATATACATACATGATGAATTTTCCGCACTTTTGTAAAGTCTTTATCTGTATTTTCATTTTCTGTAAATTGATTAAGCTGCAATGCGCCACGGAGCGCAAACTTCCATTTCCCGACAAATAATTTACCCACACTTTCGAAAGCTTTCATTTGTTCTGGGCATAACCAAATGTGAGTTGACGGTAAATTGACGCGGAATAAATGGATTTTCACGCCAATGCAAACAAGCACTGTTTAAATATGGCAATTCAATATTTATTCTGGATTTTGTTGATTTTTGATCTTTGCTTTTATCCGCTTATTTAAACAAGTTTTAATTGATTTTTTCCCTCGCACTATGATACTACAAAGTATGAGTATGAGCCAATACTAAGCTGCGGATTATAAAAATATAAATTAATTAAAAATTTTGCGCACAATTGAAATGCAGTAGCGTAAAGAGCTAATAATAGTTGTATTATAA
>NC_064307.1:17021616-17046900 GCF_023373825.1 Bactrocera dorsalis | reverse complement strand
ATATATATAATACATTTAATAATAAATTTGCCTTAAAGTCTACATTACAGCAAACGTTGCCTACATTTTGGGGGGGCGTGTGAAGTGAACAAAAACCAGAGCAACAAGTAACTGCGGTATACAGTAGTTTCCCTGCCGTTTATGAGGCAGTTTGTTACAGCTTATTCTTCTGTAAATGTTTTAACATTTTTTTTACTCAAAAAGACAAGAGAGTCTCTAACAGACAAAATAAGTACATGTTTTTGGTGCTGAGAGTGGATCCTCCCCTTATCTCTAAACAAATAAGATCGAATATAACGCTCGTTTTTCCTTTGTCCCAAAACTATAAATGTATGAAGCCAAGAGTTCCTCCATAGATAAATTTTATTTTGGCCAAGATTTCTTAAATATAAATATTCTTAAATATAAATGGGACAATCCTTGTTTGGGAGTTAGTCTTATTGATGGAGTCAACATAAACGTAAACTGGCACTCGATAGAAGAGATTGTAGGAACATCAACGGAATACTAACTGGTCACTATCGGAAGGCGACACACGCCACACGGAATGGTCTAGAGTAAAGCACAAAGAAACATTGCCCTAGATAAAGGTGAACAAAGGAAAACAAGTGGACTAGAGTAAAGAATAAAGGAAAAACAATGGAGCATCTCTTGTGCATAGGTTACCTGAAGAATTGGTGGATGTTGAGGTAGACGATATTCGATTCCTGAATTGGTAGATGTTGATGTAGACGATATTTCGATTCCAACAACAAGACGAAGCCACATGCTTCAACAGCCACAGAAAACAGTCAATTTATCGAGAGGGAGATCTGCTTTGATTAGCCGCATTCACATTCGCAACGTTGGCCTATAGTGTGGTCTCGAAGGTACGATTTAACACCGTTGGACTATTTTTGGAAAGAGAATTCCTGGTCCGGTATCACAGCCATGCGGCACAAAAACTTACTTAGATCCATATTAAAAGCTTGTTTATCCGATAAATTTTCTTTACTCAATTTGTTGGTTGAATTTAATCGCAATACATTTGTATGTAATGGTGGGGTATTTTTCTCTCAAACACTTAGCTTAGCTTCATATTTTTGGCACAATTTCTTGTTCCCAATGAGATAAAGATCGTGATTTATTAAGAATGCGATGCACAAAAATGGGTCAATTGGGTCACATTATATCAGAGTCGAACAATTTGCTCATGAAATATAATGAAAAGAGAGGCCGCAAAACAAAATACAGCATTTTAAAGGAAGTTTAAAAAATTTACATAGCCAGCAATCGCTTAAAACTCTTTCTTCATATTCGTAGTGTAGCCAAGTGATTACACTCTCACACAAAATGCCTTCAAGGCATCGAAACCTTCACAGTTACTTTGATCCTGCTTGAGCTTGACAACGTATTTGACAGCTTGAGCCGTGTTGCAAGCAAATATTTTTAAAAAAATCAATATGTGAGTCAACATAGGAATATTATCTAAAAACATGTTCACATAATAACCTTGTAGTTAGTTCATTAGGGTGATCGACAAGACAGATTTTTCTTGTAGTACTTTCTACTAAATCGATAATATCAGGGGCGAACTTGCGATATCTTCTACTGAAGTAGTATCGAAAATCGGCATTAACGTTTGAAGAGAATTATATACAATTTTATGTATCTACTTGTAAATTTAATAACAACCCTAAGTAAAGTAAAGTAAGGGTGATTTTTAAGAGCTTGATAACTTTTTTTTAAAAAAAAAACGCATAAAATTTGCAAAATCTCATCGGTTCTTTATTTGAAACGTTAGATTGGTTCATGGACATTTACTTTTTGAAGATAATTTCATTTTAAATGTTGACCGCGGCTGCGTCTTAGGTGGTCCATTCGGAAAGTCCAATTTTGGGCAACTTTTTCGAGCATTTCGGCCGGAATAGCCCGAATTTCTTCGGAAATGTTGTCTTCCAAAGCTGGAATAGTTGCTGGCTTATTTCTGTAGACTTTAGACTTGACGTAGCCCCACAAAAAATAGTCTAAAGGCGTTAAATCGAATGATCTTGGTGGCCAACTTACGGTTTCCATTTCTTGAGATGAATTGTTGTCCGAAGTTTTCCCTCAAAATGGCCATAGAATCGCGAGCTGTGTGGCATGTAGCGCCATCTTGTTGAAACCACATGTCAACCAAGTTCAGTTCTTCCATTTTTGGCAACAAAAAGTTTGTTAGCATCGAACGATAGCGATCGCCATTCACCGTAACGTTTGCGTTCCACAGCATCTTTGAAAAAAATACGGTCCCAATGATTCCACCAGCGTACAAACCACACCAACAACAGTGCATTTTTCGGGATGCATGGGCAGTTCTTGAACGGCTTCTGGTTGCTCTTCACCCCAAATGCGGCAATTTTGCTTATTTACGTAGCCATTCAACCAGAAATGAGCCTCATCGCTGAACAAAATTTTGTCGATAAAAAAGCGCGAAACACATTTCGAACCGAACACTGATTTTGGTAATAAATTCAATGATTTGTAAGCGTTTGCTCGTTAGTAGTCTATTCATGATGAAATGTCAAAGCATACTGAGCATCTTTCTCTTTGACACCATGTCTGAAATCCCACGTGATCTGTCAAATACTAATGCTTAGGAACAACCCTAGTAAAGTAAAGTATTTCATTTGCACTTGAAAAAGAACATAAGCCTTCCTCTAAATATGCAATATTTGAATAACTGTACTTATTTTTCCATACACAATCGAGGTGCATTTTCGGAACTCCTGAAGGCATATAATATGTATATATGTATGTAACACTTCTTACTTCTCAGCGTGACGTTATTGCTTCTATATTCTTATGTTCCGCACTGTGTTGTCCTTTTTCCAGCCATCAAATGGCCTTTGGCAACTTCAGCGCAATACTTCTATGTAAATATGGGTGTTAGCAGATGCAAGTAAATAACTGTCACTGGCATATGAGTGCAATAAGTTTTAAAATATATTGCAAATTGCAAAAGTGTGGCAGCCAAAAAATGCTCTAAATGTGCGATAAGGAAAATCCCATTTCGTACGCTGCCACGCAGTGCTCCTTTGGGCTCTGCCCTGGCAATAAAATGTACATATTGATATGTATCATGGAGGAATATCTGTTAGATTAGTTGGCGTTGTGCTCATATATGATGTCATTTGAGGTTATGTAATCTTCGTTTTATGAGTAGTCTTGATATATTTGGCAGTAATCTGGCAGCAAACAAGCACCAACCATAAATAATAATTATTGCATTGACAAAATTATATTACATAACAACCTTTTTCTGATATTAAGAGTTTATAAGGTCAGTAGTTGTAAGATAATTTCGTTGACTGAATTTAAGTATGAATTATGTGTGTTTAATACTGCTCTATAATTCATAAAGTCTAACATACAATATCATCAAATTTAATATTTACGAACAGTTGACGATGTCTGATTCAGTATATTCTCGTGTAGAAAGTTTGTATATATCGATCGATAAATACATTAGAACCAGAGACTGAAGAGTCCAACTGCTTTTTTATCCTGATCTGGAACTTTATTATTCTTCCTTACTTAGCCTTATCAATCCTTTACGCTTCCTTCGTTGCTTTCCAAGCGCCTTCTCCAGTCTCGTACACTAAGTGTCGTCACAGCTGCTTCTACTAAGGTTCGCTATCGGTGACACTGATGTAGACAGTCTTTTACTACCTACTCTGGAATCTAATACCTTTCGAATCGAATATCGTGGAGCAGTTCTTCGTTTGTCGGGATGTGGTAGTCATCGATAACATACAGAGGACCAAAGATCTGGCGTAAAATTCACGAACACTCCAAGCGCTTTCTGATATCGTCCATGCATCTGCGCCACACAGAAATACGATACTATGAGAGATATGTAGAGTGTTAGATTTGTCTGTCAAGAGGGCTCTACATTCTAATTAGTTGGAAACATTATTGCTGTTGATGGCTGTGCCAAGAAAAGCAAAATCCATGCAGAGACAATCAGCAGGATATAATGGCAATTATCAAAACCACCTGCTCCTGCGTAAAATAACCCCCTTGACGTCATCGCAGAGGTCTCAAAATAAGGAATTTTCTTGACTCGCTTAGTATAAAAACATGTGCTCAGACAATGAGACAATCTCACGATCCCTTACACACCAGGCTATTGAAAGCTGCCTTGTAATCGGTGAAGTAATAACGTTTTATTTCTTTTTCTCGTCTCTTTTCAACGATTTGGCGCATTATGAAGCATTGAAGGCGTTGCAGAAGGCATTATCCAGAATAGGCCTTAAGAGCCGAGCTCAATACTGCTTGGATCCCCTCTGTAATCTCAAAAGCTTTCCATTCATCGGCCTTTTCAGGCAAGAAAACAAACAAAACTTCGGGGAGGCACATCCGGGCTGTAGGACGGCTGCGGAAGCGTTGGGATGCCGGCCTGGTTAGGTAGCTGTTCACAAGAAAGAGGGTGTGAACCGGGGCATAGTCGTGGTGCAACTTCCAACCTGCTGCGATGTCTTGTCGGACCCAATTGACCCTTCGTTTGAGTCTCTTGAGGACTTCCACGTAAAACTTGGTTCACGGTTTGTCCAGGAGGAACAAATTCATGGTGAACTATGCCTTTGATGTCAAAAAAGACAACCACCATCCACCATTCACAGAAACACATCGCGCGAAAATGTTTGCCCTGACTCTCCAGGTGCTCGGAGGCAACTGACCAGCCGCTCGATTGTTAGCTAGGAACCCCTCTACCGCATCTAGTCATTGCGCGCAGTGCGAAAAACAATCATATAACTTTCCGGATAAACCCTGTTTGTCAGTGGCGCGGTTATTATAGTTAAAAATATTTGTGGGCGTGGCATTGTCCTGATTCCGGCCGTTTGTAAAATCGACTTTCTTAGGGTGACAAATAATCCATTCATTAAGCCGTTTACAATCTTAGTTTTCCGAAGCATATAAATAAATATATTAGGGTGGGTCAAAAATAAAAATAATATATATATTAAAAGAAATAAATATACATATATACATACATTTATAAAAATAAATATGTTAAAACCCCGCTGTGAAATATACATAAATATGCACGAATGTATGAGTTTTTCTAATAAATGTGAGAAACTTTTAATTTGAATCCCCCTGTCTTGAAGTGTTGAAATGAGCATGAGAGTCCCCAGCTGTCAACAGCAGCTACTAGAGAAACAAAAACGGTGGCAGTGGTGACACCATTTAATGTCGGCAATATTTTAAATAACAAAATTGAGCTACTTAACTGTAATGTTATACACACAAAGTACATTTTAGTTGTTTATTGGTGTTTTTGTACAACACTAATGCTGGTAGGAGCGATTGTAGGTGAAACAGAATGACACAGCGGCTTAATACCGCTTGTATATGTATGTATGTGCTTAACTGTAGTTAAAAATACCTACAAAAACATCAAGTGTGCGCTATAGGTAGTGAAAAAACAACAACAACAAGCAGTTAATGTAATTTGCTTCTGTTTTCCCCGGCAAAACTCCCCCACGCCGCAACTTAAACCGGAGCATGCGGGCTGCTGAAGTATGCACTCTACACATTTGTACTTATGTATGTGTCGACAAACACACACACATACAAACACTCGAAAGCGAGCAGTATATAAATTCGTAGCCCAAACCGAATTGCCCTCACCATTGCAAACTAAGCTTGAACTGTGGCAAATCGCTTTTAAAACAATTGTTCCGACTCCAACTACTTTAGTTACAATTACTGTTGTTGCTGATGTTATTTGTGTTGTTGTTTATATATGCATATTACAGTTTGCTTTTCTGTCTGCAGGCGGTAAATTTTATAATCTTGTTTGTGCCCCGCATTTGTTCTGCTCGGCATGTTGCACAGATGCATAAAGTGCTTCAATGTTATACACACACACATGCATGGAAATATAAACACACACATACATATGCACACATATACATATGAATAAGCATATCAGCAGGCCGAGCCTCAGCGTAGCTCGTTCGTATATTAACAATGACTTGCCTTTGAGAGCGGCTAATGCTTATGAAGATAGCATCTTGAATGCCCGAAAGTGGCAGCGATTTACAAATGCTGTTGAGTGGCAACCACATTTCAAGTGATTATTGCGTTTGCACTGTGACCCAACAGCTGTGAGTCGTAACTGCATATTTAAGCGAACTTTTAAGCATACATGCATGCATATATACACACAGACATATGTACATACACATACATATACATATATGTGTTTTATGAAAAAACCCTACTTGTAACGGTAGCTTCGCTTGGCTGCTTGGCGAGCGCTTACTCAAGAGTTGGTGTATTCAAATTTTTACCTCGTGTCTTTTCTTGACGCAATCGTAATGAGTATTCTTGTAATTTAGATTAAGTTGTACTAAATACATTAAATTACTTGCAGCAGCAATTAAGCTAAAGCGTTTGCATCACCTGGCAGTTATCTCACAGAAATAAACAAGAAGACAGAGGAAACGCTGGTTATATTACGGATCATTTGTTGTACTTCGTATTGTTGTTGTTGCATTAGCTAATATCAGCTGTTCAATGACGTCACTCTAGCAATATTAATACTATATTAAGTTAGTATGCCCTTCACAGGTTATATTAAGTTTACCAAGGAGTTTGAACCTACCCAGAAGAAAACGTCAGAGATTCTAACTATAATAGTATATATGTATGTATATAAATGATCAAAGTGACGTGATCGCTTCAGCTAAGTTTGTCTGTATGCCTGTCGGTATATACGCGAACCTCTCACTTCTTATCTAGAAGTTCCCGCAAGTGAGGAAAGTTCTCTGACCGTCATTCACTTGTGAGTGGCTAGAAACGACTCTTTTACATATGGATTAAGCAGCTCACGACTTCCGGTCTTAGACGAAATCTCGTCTGGGTGGCCAAAAAACATCCGTTTGAAGGCGAGCTAAAGCGAGAAGACGAATTATCCATCCCTCCCCAGGGTTGTGCTGTGAGTTTAAGAACCACTACATAAAAAACACCCCCAATGAAAGGAAGAAATCAAACAAACAGTCATCGCACTCGCGACTTTGCTCCCACTGTCACTGTTGACTGTCATAATTTCGTCTATCTTGGAACCAGCATTAACACCAACAACTCCAGCTCTAAAAGTATTCGACGCAGTAGTTGCCGGAGATAGCAGAGGAAGACCTCCACTTCGTTGGAGAGACCAGGTGAGAAGGACTTGGCTACACTTGTAGCACCACACCAACTAAGCGCCTTGAACCCGCTTAGACGTTTTATGTACGTATATTCCTACCAGCTTAAGGGATGACTAAAAGTCTGAGCTCCCGAAATGTTTAAGCCAGCGTTAAGAGGGTATTCTAGAAGCATGAATTTCAGGTAATTTTTAAAGCGTCGTAAAAAAAAGGCAATTAATATTTTTACCATCCATTTTTTTATTAGTTATTTGTTAATTTTAGAAGAGTAGAGAAAAAAATTAAAAACTAAAAAAAGTAAAAAATTTCAAAAATTATGAGCTGTCGAAGTGGGGGGCCTCTAAAAATTTCCACGTGACCATGCCCATGATTTCAACCCTCGTAGTTATCTGAAACCAAAAAGAAAAAAAGATTATTAATCTAGAATAATGTCGCAATGGTCCGAACTACGGAAAAGTGGGAAAAAAATTTTCACAAAATGGCGACTGCCTAAAAAAAAATTGTTTTTGGGTCACTTTTTCTGACTTTTTCGAATTTTTAAAAATAATAATAATAAAAATTTGGGGATGGGGCTAGTTCCAACCATAGACAAGTCTACAAAGAATCCTCTATAAAATTTTCTAGTAAATCGGTCCAGTAGAACCTGAGAAATCGTGGGCATCGTTTCGAAAAAGTCAGTTTAATGTGGTCCCATCTCGTATACTTCCAAAAATCTATTTACAACTCTCAACCTTACACTCAAACTCAGTTAAAACCATTACTACTACGAAAGAGCTAACTTTCTGAGGATGAAGAGCACACTAGACCTCTTCAAGTCCACTTTGTGTCAAAAAGATCTTTCGACAGCGTAAGAACCAATGGTATCTCTGGCCAGTAGTAAAAGGCGGACCTACTGTAGCCTGTTACCCAAAGCAGTAACATACAATAGAATACATACCGTACTGTGGTAGACTTTGGTATTGTGATGGCTTTCTAAAAAATGTCTGAAGCTATTAACGAGTCCATAAGACAGATACCCCTGGCTGAATTTATTATAAGTTATTATAGATGTTAAAGATCCATAGTAAATAAACAAAAATAGACATTTTTTTAAATCTTTGAAAAACTGTTGACTTTTTCAAGTTATCAAGTACCTGTTTTCGGCTTCGAGACTTGTTTTGTGTTGTTGTTGCATTGGCATATTTTTGATGAATGCTATTTTTTCATACTTCATAGGTCAAATTATCTAGACTCTTTCCGTAATTAACTTATATCGCCATCTTTTTTTTACTTTGCTAACAAAATATCTTCAACTTTTAATCAGATGCAATGATACACTCGTATAACGGAAGTTGCATACTTCCTCAACGCAAGCCATTTAATCTAAAAAGATTTACAAAAATATATGTATATGTATGTATGTACATTGTACAAGTTTATAACTGCAACCCTACAATTTATCTAATGCCTAACGACAAATTTTCGCCTGTCCAAGCCATTCCGCCTTTTTTATTACATCGTGCATCGCCTACAAGCAGCGACAACACGATCCCGCATGGCCTCCACGAAACGAACACTTCATTTGACTAACCAACCGCGAAAATAACAATAATTTGCCATTTGTTGCAAATAAATATCTTGCCACTAAACTACTACTAGACACGCCACCCAATGTGCCATACACACACACACAACAACAGCAACAACGACAACAGTACAACAATAAATGGCACTTTTGCATTTATTGGCGGAAAAAGGTACGTGTTGCACGTCCATTGTAGACACACGTATCAAAACACATTAGAAAACTTCCAAAAATGGTGCAATGCAAATATATTGGCTTTAAATATATACATACATATATATATATATATACATATGTGTATATGTATGAATGTATTGTTTGGATTTGAGTACAAATATACATATGTCGATGCTTGGTCTTCAACTGTGGCAAGCTCAAAGTGGCACTGTTGCCCAAAAACGTTCGCAATTAGTACGCGTGTCATGTTCACTGTCGCACAAGCGCACTCTGTGCCACACAACCACAAATAACAACAGCAAAACTTTGTTTACTCATTTGCTTGTATTGTCCATTCAAATGCCGAAATGCATAAATACTTTGCTGACCAACAGAAAAACTAAATTGTACTGTTAGTTTTATTGACGCCTCAGTTTGGATGTTGGTTCTCTGATTTACCCTTATTCAATTTCGAAATTGGGAAAAACAAGCTTAATTGTCTTAGCGGTTTTAATTTTAAGTTATTCAGCTGGGCAATAAAGCAGACTTCTCTTACATAAATAATGTTTCAATGACAGGGAGATTTAGAATGTAGTAGAAACTCAGTAATCCTGGAAGTCCGAACCGTCATTGCTTCTTTAGGGATAATAAAAATAGATCATTTTTCAGATTTTTAACCTCTTACTTCGCCGTACACAATATAAGAGTCTCTATCCTCCAATCTTATCAAAAATTTGTGTCTTCCCAGTGATATCAGTACATACAGAATCTCTATCTAGAACTCAAATGACTGTCTCTTTAATTTTGGCTCGTTCTTACTAGAAAACTCATGATGTCCAGGAAACTAACGATGGCTTCATAAATCCCAGTAATTTAGGAGTTGTATCGTAATATCTACAAATCATTCGCCATAGACAGAAATAGATAGTCATCATTTGGTGGATAGTCCGGACTATAAAGTGGATGCATAAATAACTTCCTCCCAAACTCTCGGAGCTTCTGGCGAGTCACTATTCCTGTGTGTAACCTGGCGATATTCTGTTAGAAAACAACTCCTCTCCTATTGGCAAAAATTGACCCTCTCTTACCGAAACGTTTCAATTGATAAATCAAATTTATGGCGATGATTGCCTATCCCGTAGTAGAGTGCACGAGTGGTTTCAACGTTTTCAAAGTGGTCGTGAGGACATACATAAATGACGATCAACACATGGGCCAAACAAAATCCGTGATCACTGGAAATTCCATCGAAACTGTGCGTGAATTCATCAAAAATCAGCCGAAATTATTATTGAAACTCATGGAAATGGAATTGCACATCTCCAAAATATCGATCTATCGCATTTTGACAGAACATTTGGGCTTACGAAAAGTCTGTGCACGGTTTGATCCGCACAAATTGACTGACGACCAAAAATTGCTTAGAATCCAACATTCGAAGGACATCATATGACCGATTATTTGACCAAAAATCACATTTTAACCATTAACCACTCCCCGTATTCACCTGATATGGCACCGTGCGACTTCTTCCTTTTCGGAAAAATACATTTGCCCATGAAAGGAAAGCGTTATGCAGACGTAGAGGCCATTCAAAAGGCTTACACCGACAAACGAGCTAAAACACTCGTTTGACATGCTTTTGGACTTTTTTAAATTAGTGATGAAACAAAGACTTTGTTGAGCCAAAGCTAACATGTTGAAACTTGGAAGTTAATATATAGATACTGTGGATCGTAAAAAGCTGCTCTGTATGCTCTCTTTATCATTCGAAAGAACATTCTCTGACATTTAGTTTTTGAAGATTATCTCTTTCAAATGTTGCTACGTCTTAGATGGTCCATCCGTTGAGTCCAATTTTCGATGACTCGTTCGAACATTCCAACTGGTAACTGTCTAATGACAAGCGTGATATTTTGCTTCAAAGCCTGAATAGAAAGATGCGGGATTGTCCGCACAGACTTTAGAATTTACATATCCCCACAAAAAAAAAATCTTACGGTGTGATACCACACGAGCTTGGTGGTCAATCGACCGGCCATCATGAATAGTTTTTGCACAGGCTATATTTTGTACGCCTTCTATTTAAGATCCCGGTGTAAGATGCTCCAAATCGTTCTATACGTCAGCCCAAGTTGCCGCGAACGGCGCCTAATCGACTATGCACGGTCTTCGTGTACACTCTCAGCTACGGCTGCTATATTTTCTTGATTGCGTGATGAATGTGGTCTATTCCGTCGAATATTATCCAAAAATGAATGCGTGATGAGTGGTGGTGTTACGAATAGTACGCTCAGTAGGCCGATTACACTGTAAGGAATCCCAGGAACCTCCATATATGTATATAGATCACTACATTTATTTTCAAGAATCCGCTTCTCTGTCTATTTTACATGGTCCAATAAACCTCGAATGAAATGTCTCAAAAAAATAAAAAGTTTTTCGCTGCCGGAAAATTAGTTTCACTTTTGTTTGCGCCCATCATCAAACCACCAGCGCACGACATGTCTGCATTTTAGGGCGCGCCACTAACAACAACAGCACCAACAAACAACATCAGCGCCAGAGCGCGGACCTTGTCGCGACATGACGCTTAAAGTTGCGCGCACAAATGTCAAAGTGTCATTGTTGCGGTTGTTGTTTTTCCCATTTGCAACACTTACACCAGCGATCGAATGGTTCACCAACCAGTCAGCGGTCCAACATCAACAGCGGATCAATATATTTTATGCTTCGAACCTTTCGCAGCTACTTACGTGCATATTTTACGGTACAAAAAGGCGCTGAAATAAGATACAGACACACACATACACACACGCATAGGTAAGTGCAAAGGTGCTTATGTAGTTGTGTTGCTGCCACAGTGCCTTTTGCTGCACAAATATTTAATTCCAATATTTAAGCATGCACTTTTCGCAGTCAACGACTGGCTTCTATCAGCATTCACACACACATACATATGTTCATACAGTTAAGTGAATATGTTTGTGTGTGTGTGTGCGCAGCTGCGAGTGCTTGCCTCATATGTGGCATGATGACCACTTTGCGATCGTCTCGTTCGTCTACAATATGTATTTATGACATATCGATGCTATTTGTTGCACACATACAATTTTGTTGTTGTTATTTATCAGTGTTTTTGTTGTTGTTTTGTGTTATTTTTGTATGATGTGACACTTTTGCCGCTTAGGTTCATTAGTGCGCTGCTAAAAACAACGACAGCGCGCAATAATAAATAAACAACTACAACAACAATAATGATAATAACAACAACAATGGTAATAATGATCGAAAAGTGATGTAAATATGGGTTTGCTTTCCATTTCAACGTTGAAAAGTGAAAATGCCTCTTAAATGCGGCTCCCACTGCGGCTAAGTTACATTTCTCGCCATTGTTGCACGCTGACTTGCATAGGTGTGTGTGTGTGTGTGGTTGCCACCACGTCAATGCGGCAATTTCATCGTTTATTTATTTATCTCATTTCGCTATGTATCTCATATGGACGCTTTTCTGAGGTGAACGCACATTCCTAAATGATGCTCATTTAACTTGCCTCATATCTATTGGCAGGGGCAGTTGCAGTGGCAACGCACATTTCGTTTGCCACCAGCTGTCTGAATTCGCATTGCCATTATTGGCAAGCCAAACCGCATTGATCGTTCACTTTATTGACAGCTATTTGTTGTTGCTGAAAGTTGTATTGTTGTTGTTGAAATATTTTTGTTGTTGTTATAGTTAACAATGTGCTTGTGGTTGCTAAAAATGTGCTTGTTGTTGTTGGCAATGTTGTTGGTAACATTTTGTTGTTGTTGCAATTACTAATATTTGTTGTTGTTGTAACAATTATTGTTGTTGTTTTTATTTTTTTTCTTTTTACACTGCTCTTGCTGTTGTTGTAAATTTTTTTTGTTGCTATTGTTAATATTTTTATATTGTTGTTGTTGTTGTTGTTGCGCGTTGTCCCATATCCAGTTGTTGAGTGTCATTCACGTTGGCGTGTGAAAAATGCAAAGTACACAGCCGTAATTAGGACTTTCAGTGAAATGCTCGCCAAACAAATGTCGCTTTCAATTAGCAGTTGTTGTTGTGTTCGAAATTTAATGAGGTAAATATCATTTTCGCCAAAATTAATATCTCACACTTTCCACGAATTTCACACAAACAATTGTCTTACAAAGAAAAATAATGTTGAAGCAACACCTAATATGAACGCAGTCACGATATTTGACAGCTTATCGCACCCACTTTCATATTTGTTGCATATAACGGTTCTTTTTAAAGGCATAATTGGGCTAAAATGCTTAGATAAAGTTAAAGACTCAAATAAGGTTTAAAAAGATACAAGGGGAGACAGTTATGCCATCATTTGTAATACTACTAATGATTGCAGCAAATAGAAAATCGAAACAAAGACTACGGAGCGGGTTTTAAAATTTCGAAAAATATTGCTATCTTCTTTTCTTACGTATACATTAGTCACATAATTGCTGAAAAGAGAAGGCAGATAGGTAGAGTAGAGGTCGTAGGTCTTTAGGAGACCCATTGTGATACTACCTAGATCTAGACTAAAGACTAAAATCTTCTCACTCTATTATATCCTTTCTGAACCATTATGAGCCGCTGTTGAAGTTCATCAACTCAAAAAATTTTAATATGCAACTTCCGAGACACTGTCACGAATCATCGACCAATAGTTGACGCTTATTTTCTTATAACTACAAAGCTTTGCAGTCGTATAGAGGATATTCTATGGTATCTTTCTCCTGTAACTCTTAACAGCTTCTACCACTTGACAGCTTCGCTGTAATATATGGTCTTTCCAGTCTTCTACTGGCATGCTTCCCAATTAGACAGTAACTTGGAAGCAACTATTAGAGTTCTCATGTTATTTCTTTTGAATTTTTATAGTCGGCACTGCGGTCCGTATTCGATACACGCCACTTTGTTCAGCAAGTTTGGGATTAACTCCACCAATACTCGATTAACATCTAAAAGTAGCCAGAGTCATATACATATATGCTCTCTTTAATGGGCACAAAGTGTAGGGTGGTGCCTGTTCTGACTAGTTCATATGTTTTACAGTAACCAGGAATACCACTGTGACCTTGAATATAATTCAGGTTTATCGTGAAATATAATGTTATATCCACTAAGAGATCAGGACATTATTTCACCATCTTTGAGGAAACCCTTAGGAACTTCAGTGATTTCATGCCGCTGAAGAGAAATGTCAAACGAGCAGGCAAAAATATCGTTTTCTATCTCCATCGATCTACTTTTGAAGAGCCCTAATAAAAAACACTTTACTTATCCTCATGTCTTTGTTCAACTCACGCTATCAAACTTTTTACTAGAAGGGTAGGCCGATAGCTAAGTTGATTTACTCTTTCTTCGTTTTGGAGTGAATACCTTTCAAATAAAGACAATTATTTACTAGTCCTTTCATCCATTGCTTGGAGCTCTAGGTTTAGTATTTTCAGTATTTTCACAAACTCTACGTGAAAAGCTCGAGATTTATTCGAATAATAAAAAGAAATCGAAGTTTAAAATCATATTCCAACAGCTTCAATAGAAATACTAATGATTTGGGAGAGATATTTTTGATCAATTTCATTTAATATTCAATAATAACCAATAATCTGCTGAGAATTTTCTTGCCAAATAGAGAAAGTACAATTTTTAAAGAAAATTTGGGACACATAGTCAAGTCTAGAGCCAATGATTAAAGTTTCAAAAAACTCTCTTTATTTTAAAAAGTCGTTTTTTGTTGCTTACTATTCACATCATATGTTGCATAAAATTTTCAGCATCCGCTCTCAAATATAACCACCATATAACCGCTACATAATGTTAGACTTTATCAAAATGCTGGGGCTAAGTGAGTCCTTGTGGTATAGGAGAGGGCAAAATAGACCTAATGTGCACCGCGACATTCCTCATTTATTAATCTTATAACCACTATATAACCAATATATAACCAATAAAATAACCAATATATAACCACTTTATAACCAAAACGCAAATTTTGTTTTAATATCAGTGCTTTCTATTATATCCTTATTCCTTTGGCTATAAACTTAAGAAAAGTGATGTTATGTTGTTTTGCATTTTAAGTAGATATACGGTAAATAACTTACACAGAGCTAAGTAACAGAAACAGTTAGGTTTTAGGTGCTAGAGTAAAGCAAGAAGACACCCGACCAATTCCACTTACCATACATTAAATCAATATGAATAAATATATAAGAGTCTCTTTATATTCAATTTTCTAAGGCTTCCATAAAACCAAAAAATTTCCCCTAAACCCAAACCAATAACCAGTGAAGATTATGAGTCATACCAAACACCACAATTTTTCTCACGATAACTCAACGCTTGACTTGTGGCTTCGCATGCTGCCCTCAAAATAGCAAAACGTATGATCAATATGTGCCACATGCAACACACATTATACTGCATTTGGCCAACACACGCTACGAATACGCTACCATTAAGCATCTAATAAAATGGCAAACTCTGACGATTTTCCTTGACTTTCAGCTAGCCGAGCGCTGACAGCTGCATATGACATAGCAAATTGACCCACAAACGCTGAGAAGTTTCGTGCAACACGAAATGTGCCCACATTTACACACTCATGCAGTGCAAGAACATATTTTTTAGTCTCTGCCGCATATGATTTGGACGGTTACGGTCAGTCTGGCGGCACATAGTAAACATTAATCTAATGGCGATGGATATGTGTCGAAGGCACAAGCTTCATTTCATGACCTCCAACTGACTGAGCATTTGTTTGCTTGCTCGTGTTGCATGCAACATCGAGTTATTGATTACACAGCTCAACAGTTTACTTAGATGGCTTTGATGCCAGTCGGCCGATGGATTATACGTTACAAAGCCCTTGAGCTGCACCTAAGCTTCGTATGTGTGTGTGTGTGTGTGTGAACATGAGTGTTGCATGCAATATCCTGCGAAACGTGAGCAACGTGTAATTTTTTTCTGTGGTGTATATGTGTGTTTACTGTGCGGAATTGACATCGTTGGCATACATTTTAGCCGACAAAATTTCCAATTTGTTTGAATCAAAGTGATTAGCTGTGCTCTTGGCCACCTAAGGTAAATATTAAAGTGTAATTTCGCTCAGAGAACTCGGTTAGGCGGTCACCATGTTGTTTCTGTGTATACGTCTGTGTGTGATTGTCCTTAAAACACGTTTAATATAAACAGATTTGCCAGAATTGCCGTTTTTGAAATTTCTTCACATACTTACTAGGAACCCTCCATTCGGAGGCACTTTATTTGTATTTTTTAATTAAAGCACTGAGCAACCAAAGCCCGAAAGATAGCATGAAATTGTATTCTATTTTATAGACACAAAAATGTCCTGTTATATATTTCAAAACAATTTTCGGGCGGCAAATTCTATACTAAATAACCCAAGGATTCCACAAATTATTTATATAAAAGCTTGAGGTCTAAGGTAACTCAGAACGAGGCATGTCTTCAACGATCTCTCGACCGTCTTTGAAGGCTTTGAATCACTTGTATGCTGGAGTTTTTAATTACTATAAACACCTAAATTTGTATTACTTAGTATTTTAATATTTGAGTCAGGCTATTCTAGGAGTTCATTTAACTACAATATGCAATATCCCCTATACTCTTTTATGTAGGCAATTAATCGTTGCAACAATTGCAACGCTCTCATTTTTAATTATGATGAATTTGACAATTTGCTGCCGGAAATTAAAACACAGAATGCTGTCACAAGCAGAAAAGTTATAGCAATAACAGTCATACTTTATTCATATAAATGAGTTATTGCTCGCCAAAGCTGTTGGTGACACAAAAGCTGGAGCACTATACTACAAGTACAGACATAAGTACATACATACAGTCACTTGTGCCACATTAATCTTCGGTAACAGGAAATGTCATTATATCATTTGCGATTAATTGACTGATTGATTATAGTCCGCCAGCAGAAAAGTATAAAAGAGTGGATATATAAGTATATACATACATATATACATTTACATATGTATATCTTTACATACATATGTATATGGATATAGAATCAAAATATATATCAATCAACTCTACAGCGAGTTGTAGGCCTTTTGACTCCCAAAAAATGCCGCCAATATTTAAGCAATGTCTTGAAGTTGTCTTAATTCTTGATTTATTACCAGAGAATGTTGGACTTGGAACTTTCCCGATAACTATTAACTGTAAGTGAAGCTCTAAAAATTTAAATATGCTTACGCATAAACATTATTCTTCCACTTTGAAGCGCAAATACCATAATGACCGCATTCTTTCGCTTGAAGCCAATAACCCTTGACCTCACGCATGACCTTCACGGCATTCGCTTCCAAAACAAATGCCATTCTAATGCATTCCAACCTTCACAGCGTGCAATAAATCAATCAGTTTTTACTTTTCTTATTCTGGCCTCTTCCTTGTTATTAAGTTTTTCCGCATTCATAACTGCGCCCGGCAAATGTGGCAACACCCGCTGGCGTAACAAGCGCCAATGGCTGAGCGTACGCATGGAATAGCAAACAAGCACAGCAGTCGGTCCACACATTGCGGAAAAAAACTCTAAGAATTCTGCACACTGACATTTTTACGAAAAGACAAGCCAAATACAACAACATCACAAACAATTTACAAGAACAATGTGTTAGTACTTGCCATACCCGTAGCTTTGACGATCGTGCCACATTTGTAAAAAACGAGGCAAATGTAATACATACATCCATGAGTGATGGCCAGTAGGAAACATTTATGAACTTCAAATTTGTGAACTTTTTCTATAAACTATAATATTAGAATATTTGATTTTTTCTAAGCGAAAAGTTTACGGCGTGCGCAAGGAAGATAATTAAAGTTAGTCCATTTCAAGACTGAGGCAATTATTTTCTTATATTGTTACTGGAAGTCACATAATTAGCCCTTTTGAACAGCCTAATACATATTCCACAGGCTATATCTGTCTGTCGTACATTCTAATCTGGCAAAGAGATTTCTAAGCTTTTCAGTAAACATTTTCTCGCCGAACTCTCATATTTGATGCCCCAAGAGCCAACCCTAATAAATTTAAAACCAAGAAACTTTAGTGTTTTTTGTTCAGATCTCACTTGAAGAACATATGTTAAAGATACCAGTCTTATCTCAGCTTACCAGAAGAAAAGATTTCTAAAAACATCCACTAGTTATCTAAATAAAATTTAATCAAGAAATTGAGTTTGATGGAACAAAGAAAAAAATTTTACAATAACTATTAAAATTCGTAAAAATTTTGGAATAACAAAAGGCTATAAGGCACTCGAGAATTTCAAAATCTTTCTCAAGAAGTTGTTGTAATATTTTACTGGGTGGACCAGAGAAGAACCCTTATAGAGTAAGTGGAAACTTATATTTGTTTTCAACTCGTTAATGCTACTCCAAAAATCAGGAAATAAAGACAAAGTTTGCCTAGAAGTTCTATTATTGTAAATATTTCCTCGCGACTTCGTAACTTTACCCTTTCCCTCAACCGCGTTGCTTATAAAACTCATGAAAATCTCGAAAAACAGCAAAAATAATCTTATTATGGGTTCTTAAATGAATTACGGAAATTTTTTTTTTATGAATTGTAATTAATTTTGTTCTTGGTCCGTCCGATTTGAAAAATATATTTATATCTATAATTTGAAAATATATTTTTTCCGACTTATTCTTCATATTTTCCTAGAAAATGATAATATTTGTTAAAAATTGCCATTTTTTTAATAGAAAATTAGCTTTCAAAACTATTTCCTACAGGGTATATTGATTATTTTAAAAATACGTTTAATCTCTAGCAGTTCGTAAAAATATGTTTAAATCTGAGGAATGGAATACAAAATCTTTTTATATTAAAATGATATTTTCTCAAATTATTTCCTACAGGGTATGTTGAAATTTGTAAATAAAAATAAATTATCTAAATTATTTTTGTAGTGTGACTTGAGATATCTAGAACAAAGTTTTTTCATATTAAAAAAATTTTCAAAATTTCTCCCTACAGGGTCTTTCATAAATAGACACATGTGCATCATGTTGTCAATAATTTGAGTCGCAACAAATGAACACAATGGCAAACACGACAGCTCATTTATTGTGAATGCTTCTGATGTTGTTGCTTTTGTTTGTGGAAAATGTCCAAATGATGCGAAACACACTAGACAACAAAATCAGATATATTATATTTAATGACCGGGTGTGCCAACACTTTGACTAGCAAATTAATAGGCACACATACCATAAATAAACGAGTAATGAAGAGACTATTGAGAAAATTTTGTTATAATCTACAAAATTATATATTCAACAGTATTCTACTTTATAAATTATACATATGTATATACAAAGTGTTGTAGTAATTCAGATTAATGCAGACGAATATGACTTAATTTTATAAGGACTATATTAGGTTATATATGTCAAATGTATTCGAAGTTCCTCACATCTTTAAAAACTATAAAGAAACTTCCGATTTAATGGGGAATGATTATTATCATTCGAAAAAACATTCTTTGCCGTGTCTATGTCTCAGATGGCCCATCCGTTGACATCAATTTTCGATGACTCGTTCGAGGATTTCTACTGTTAACTGCTAAATGACAAGTGTAATGTTTGCTCCAAGGCCTGAATCGAAGCGGGATTGTTCGTATAGACGTTACACTTTACATATCCTCACAGGAAAAAGTCTAACGGTGTGATATGGCACGATCTTGGTGGCCAATCGACCAGCCCAAGACGTGAAATAATCTACTCACCGAAGTGTTCTCTCAATAACTCCATTGAGTGAAGCGATGTGTGGGAAGTGTCGCCGTCATGTTGAAGTCGAATATGGCCGATATCACGAGCTCAAGAGACCAGAAATGGGCTTCATCACTGAACAAAATTTGGCTCGAATACGTCGGATGTTCTTGAAACTTTTCAAAAAGCCATAGAGCGAAGCGATATCGCTTGAGAAGGTCGAGTGGCTTCAGTTCTTGCCCAAACTCTATTTTATACGTTTTAAATTTAAGATCCTGACACATTCTTTACAGAACGTACATATCTACATATATTTTCTTAATAAAGTTGAAAGTTTTGTAAACGTTGTTCAGGCGTAAGTCTTTCCATTATGAAATTCTAAACAATACTGAACAAAAATAACGTGACAGCTTGACATGACTCACGCATGACCTGTCAAATAAAGGTTATTGGAAAAAGTACCTCTACTTGGATCACCCGTCATATATCTAATAACTAGTTTATTTCAACACAAATTCTGAAACTTTTCGCCTGTAACTAAAATCATATCCAAGTACTTTTATGTGAACCTCAGTATTTTCCGCCAACTTCAAGAATAAATCACATGTTTTTCAAAATATTTTTTTGTTTAAATTTTCCACGTTCAACGCGAATGACAATTCGTATAACTGTAATGCATAGCATTGAACGTTCGCTGAAGTGAATAGCAACAAAGAATGGCGCCAATAACGTCCTTAACATGTCGCTTTGACATTGCTTTATTCATTTTCCAGTCACTCGCTGCGTTTGACACACGAACCATCAATCTTTTGGCCAACAAGCAATTCATCGCGGCAGCAAGTAGCGCCAAAGTAGCATTGCTTTCGCCATATTCGCACGCTTTGTCTGCTACGTTTGCGGGTGCTGCGGTAGCTTGGCCGATCTTGTTGGCAGCGATGATTGAGTGGCAACGTATCTATATTTCTATGTATATATTTATACATTCTATAGACATACATACTTGTATGTATGAAATCAGCCGTATTTTGTGCGTCTTCGCTGCGCGCTGTCGTTGTGCGGTTGATGCCATACAGCTGTACGTGTAATATATGGCGTTACGGTTCATAAATTCATCGAGGCAAAGCCCTTGTCAGCTGAATTAAACGCTTACACGCAACCTTTTTTATACAACGGGAAATGTAATGTGCACGTAAAATGCCATAAAACGTACTTGTACATTTGTGTATTAAGATTTTTTTCTAGTTTATACGAAATCTTTGCAATATCAGATGAGGCATATGAACGCATTGATCCATTGAAAATTAATTTTGTTGGTGGTAAGGCTTACCTTGCTCTAAATTTAATAAAAACTAATACTTCTAAAGTTTGGCTCATTCTGTAAAAGTGTGTCTGTAATCGACGGTTTTTCTTATTTCTTTATTTTACGAAATATTTGCGCCAAAAACTTGTAATCAAGCGATCCAGGACTAGTCTCAACGATGCACGTTCTTAAATTACAACGTCTATTTATCGATATATTTATGTACATATGTATGTAGAAAGGGTTTGTATGGAAAGAAATAGGACTGAGTCGATTTATTATTCCTTTCTGCGGTTTTCCCAAAATTTTTTGAATTTCTCAGTCAACCATTTTAGGACTAGGAACTGAGCAACTCTTAGACTTAAGAAAGGGAAACTTTTCAGCAGGTTATTGCCACTTGTGTTGCATTTATTGGTAATAAGCTCATAGCAAACCAGTTAACCGAGTGTGAATTGTAAATTGTTTATAAGTAATAGAGACTAACGACTGCATACGATTAGGTTAAATGCCTGAATCAACACTTTTCTCGCATCATTATGGGCAAAGTGGTGCACTTTTGGCAATAACAAAGAGCAATAGTTGCCACAAGGGCTAAACGAAATGACCCTGCAACGCTACGAAAAACACCTTCTGATAACCCTAAATTATACGATTCACACCTACAGCGGGCAGTGAGCGCACCAAAGAAATGCTTGATGGATGGAAAGTGACACCTGAAGGCTAGCAGAAAACGACAGGACACGCCCCTTTAATAGCACAATGGCGCGAATAATAGGGATTCAAGTGGCAGCAAGACACACGCGCAGACACACAGATTGACAATTATACTGTAGCTGCAGCTACCTTTTTGCCACAACTCATTGCTGACTGCTGTTTTGTTGCACGTGTTGCCAAAGGTCGCACACCGCAAATGTGGCACTGCTTGCTGGCCGCCACACTTGCAATGATTTAATGCGAAATTTCTTTATTCCTATCTGCAGTCAATCGGAAAGGTGGCAGGCTGGCGAAATGTCTTGGAAAAAGTGGTAGCTGCAACATGCCACTGGGCCTGCCGCGATTGTTGGTGTGACTGTGTGTGTTGCCTGCCACAATCAGTGGCGTGCGATAAATCGCCAGTGCAACTGATAAATCATCGATGCCACATGATTGCTCGGCGCTGTGCCGCCAAATGCAAATTTTCGCTTTCCTCGGCTACTTGACGCCTCTCGGTTGGGAGTTGCAAGTGGTTAATTTTCGGTATTGCTGCAAAGCACCACTTGCCACCGCCGCCGCCGTCGACAGTCGCATTATTTAATAGCAACACTTAGCAGCGCATTAAGTGCAAGTAATCGCTGGCCATTCGCTGGCAGCGCTTGTGTTGAATGCGGCACGTTGCCACCGCGCTTGATGTGTGCTGTGGCTGCTGTTTTGCAAATTTATTTACACGCTCATTGCTGTTGCTGTTGTTGCTGCTGTTTTGCTCATTTGGCTTTGCAATTTGTACGGTTTTTTTCTCGTGCGGCGTGGCATTAGTTTTGTGTTTAGTCTTTAGCGCTTAATGTGCCACAACAGTGAGCGCAACACTGCAAATGTCTGCTACAACAAAAGTAGCAACAACCATCACAATCAGTTTCGCACACTCTTCCATTTGGTATTTAATAATGTTGCAGTTGCATTCATTTAAGCGCGTTGCATGCAAAATTACACTTCTGCCTTTGTCTTTGCCGCGCAGCCGCAGCAACAACAAGTGCTGTTGCGCTTAATTTATGATAGCAGCACATAAATAACATTTTATTATCTGCTGCCATTAAAGGTTGCGCTAATTACAACAACGTGTGTGCAACACAATGAACCGCCTTGTGCCATGCATGTTGTGGACGTTGCGGCGTGTCTGGTCATTGCTACTACACCGCGCCGCGGCATGGAGGTTGTGTTACAGCCACCGCGATACTATAACACATGTGACTACAGCACATTTGCTTAGTCATGTAACCGAGTATGGTAATTAGTGCTTCCTATGGCCGGGCTCATAGCAACTTTTTCAGGCGTCTTATGCTAACCGTGCCAGGGATATGCCACTATGTGATTTAAAAATTTGATAATACTATTTGAGAATGTCGTATGAGTAATATGACTACGAATAAGACTCGAAAAAACCAAATACCAACAAGGTGCGGAAACGAGCTTTCGATTTTAGAAGATAGCCTGAGGACGGTTTCACAAATGGATCAGCGACACATGTGGGGTTCCTTGAGTACTTAGAAGCTCGTGACAAACTCTATTTCATTTTTCCTTAATTCTGGTTTAGGTGTAACAATGATTATTGACGGTCAGTAGATACACACCATCCTAATTCTTCATTGACTCTGATCTGATCTCATACATTCACCTCCGTAAACCTTCTTGTTCTACGGTGTTCATTGCTGCACTGATCACAAAATCGAAAGTTTAGTTTGCACTCGCTTGAATTTTTAGTCACGGTATTTATTTCGGTAGACCTTAGTGTTCTAAGGTAGTCATGGCTACAAGACAAGGGTATCCTACAAAGGGTTCATTCTGATCTCATGTCCAATCGGCGAGAGTATAGTTCGCAATTGCTGAATTCTGAACTGGCCTCATGTTCAACCGCAGACAGTATAATTCTCAGTCCCTTGAATTTAAATTGACGGTATTGACCGAGTATGGTTTTGACCTTCTTAAATCTTTATCTTTTACGGTATTCGTCACAATGCTGGGCCTTAAGGGACTTCGAAATGACCTCATGTTCAACCACAAAGAGTTCCACCACAGTTCACCCACAATAGTTCTCCATCGCTTGAATCAAAATTGACCTCCTCTGCATTTTCTACGGGATTCATTGCTCCACTAAAGAAATCTAAAAATACTTTAATCGGATCTCATATTATTCCGAAGAGAGGACCATTTTCAATCGCATAAACTCGATCTTGCTTCGATCTTATCCTTTGTAACAAAGAAAGTACCATATAATTCTCAATCCTTGAATTTAATTGACCGGAACTAACTTCGTAAACCTTTGACTCTAGTATTCATCCGCAGTGAATAAGTCTATAAGTTCTCCGAATACAGGTGGAAGGTCAGATGAACCCTTAACAAATCTGATCTATCTCGGCATCAACATCTTTAGAGCTTATAAGTATATTTAGAACGAATGCCTTTTGTCATCATAGCTTTTTGAGCTTCGTATTTAGCCTTTACATCTCAACAGTTTACTCTTCAAATAACTTTACTTTAATATATGTAATACTAACGGTTTATTATTTATTTCTTTATTTTTCAGAATTTTCTCGCCGCCAACGCGCAATGTTGGTGGAATGCACCACTCACAGCCGCAACACGTGCGCTCAAATATGCCGGTCATGTGGCGCCCGGCATGCTATTGGTGACAGCCGAACCATGCGCACTGGAAGTGCTACGCGGTGCCTATGCGCGTAGCGTGCTGAAACCACCGGCGACTTATGTCATCAGCTCAGTCGGTAAGTGAGGCAATATGTTCATTATTATAGAAGTTGCATAGAAGCAGATGTAAACCCAAAGATAATTACGATGAGTTTAAACAATACCAGACATTTTCACGGAGTGAACTCGTAAAATACTCAAAAAATAGTTAATAATGAGTTCTTTTAAAAGTTAAAAAATATTGTGTCTTACTCAGGGAGCCTTGTTCCTCATACAGATTGGTTTTTTACCCTGTACAAGGTATATTAAGTTAGAAACTCTAAAAAGTAAATAATCAACGTAACGACCTAAGTCAATTTGGCCATGTTCATTCGCACGCCTGTCTCTCAGTTTTTGAGATATCGATCTCAAATTTTGCACACTGTTTTTTTCTCTTCAGGACCCTTCTCGTTTGTCGAAACCGCTATATTGGACCGCTTTAAGATATAGCTGTCATACAAACTGGTCGATCCACATGTAGTTCTTGTATGTAGAAAACTTTTTTATTTGTCTAAATAATTTCATGAAATTTGGCACGGATTATTTTCTAAGCAAACTCTGCAATATAGAAAAAAATTTTCAGATCGGACTAACTACATACAAACTGAACGACTAAAATCCAGTCCTTGTATGAAATACTTTTTAATTTCACAAGATATCTCCATGATATTTGTTAGCTGAGGTAACGCCACAATCTCCTAAGAAATTGTACAGATGAAACCGCAATAGCTTCCACAATCCGAGCAAAACCAAAAACCGTTTACAAATTTCATAAATTGAATCTCGTTCGATTTGATTTATTTACAAAATCACCAATCAAGTAGCTGTCAAAATTACAATGTCAATAATGAGACAAAAGAAAGAGCAA